>NC_135497.1:7983066-8257714 GCF_052857255.1 Amblyomma americanum | reverse complement strand
GCCCCCAGCTTCCTGTAGACGGCATTTCCGGCCTGACCCGACCGGGGGAAAATCGGCAGTCGCCTTTTCCTATCCCCTCCATCTTTCACTTTCCTACCTCTTTCTCACAACTCTATCTCCTACTCACTTCTTGGTTTTTCCTTTTTTCCGGGCGGCGAGGGTCAACCTTGCGTGACCAACTATCCTGAGTTGCGTCATATTTGGTTATAGTTGAGGTGTACAGCTGGCATGGGCAGGACTTGCTTTCAAGTTCCTGTCCCGTCCCCTTGTTGGACTCTGTGGTGGGTTGCTGGCCACCATGACCGAAAAACTAAATTTGTTTATGGCTCCCCTTCTTTCAAAACCAGATCGCTCTCTTAAAAGAGGGCGGAACAAAGCAACAAACTTCCCCCCCCCCCTACCCCCCACCCCCCCCCCCCCCCCCCCCCACCCCCCCCCCCCAAAAAAAATAACATTCTCAAAGTTTCATGTGATACATAGTACAGTACAGTAGGAGGAAAGCAGACAAGAATTCTGTCCCCCTTTCTGGTATCAAAATGCCTGACTGATGCCTTGGGCCCCGGATATAAGCTACCGAAAATGGCCAGTGGCGACTTATTACTAGAAATCCGTGACCATATCCAAAACTCTAAAATCTCTGACATCCTATCTATTGGAGACATCCCAGTCTCCATAACGGCACACAGATTCCTCAACACCCTCCGTGGTGTCATCTCGGAAAACGGTTTCATTCACCTAACCGAAAAAGAAATGCTAGGTCTCAGCGACTTAAATGTCACACATGTGTATCAAATTTAAATCCGCAAGGACAACAAAGAAATAGATACACCTGGTTCTAACATTCAGCATAAGCACATTACCCGAAACCATCGAATTCTGATACCTTAAAGTAAACGTCAGGCACTACATTCCGAACCCACGCAGATGCTTCAATTGTCAGAGATTCGGGCACGGCTCACAGAGTTGCCACGGCCGCAAAACCTGTGCGAAATGCGCTTCCAAGGACCACCATTCAGAGGAATGTGACGCAGCACTGCGCTGCACAAATTGCGGAGACCACGCTGCGTACTCTAGGGCGTTATGTCGTGGAAAAAGGAGAAATCATCACTATAAAGACCAAAGAAAACATTTCCTTTAAAGAAGCGAGGTGTTTTACGCTTACTAATTCCACAAGGTTAAGCTGAAGGGCTTATCTGTGGTGCGACTTATAGCCATGCATGACCTCTAACTCTGCGAAGGTAAAATGTAGTGCCACGCGAAGTGCAGCTCTACCTAGCATAGTGAACCTTTCCCTTCAAAACTCCGCGAACGGACGGGCATGACCAAATCTATGAGGGAACGTTGCCTACCACCTTGGGAACCAAGCACTATCATCATCACAATCGGTGGAGGAAGTAGCTTGCTTGGCCCTTGCGGGCGGCGGAACGCTATGTCAGTTTCTGCCCGAGACTGTTGAGAATTTACTTTTTTTTTAAGCATTCGATTTTCTTGCGCATTCCCCCGTTTCACGCTCTCCACAGTGCAGTCCTTGGCAGCGCGCCAAGATGCTATGCGCTGATGACATCCTGGGGTATTTACCTCTTGACAGGAGCTCTGGATGGGGTGGGAGTGGCTCGGTCAGTGAACTTGGCAGAGCGCCAAGACGCTGTGCGCCCTTGAAAGGAGCATGGTGGTGGTGGCTACATGCATGAGGCAATGCCTACATGCATGGAGGAATGAATGTGTGTTCTTTTTGCTTCTTTGTCAGTCCAGATATAACGATAATCAGATATAACGATCTGATTTTCCGGTTTTCTGAATATCATTAAAAGTGGATTGCACTGTGCTCCCTAATGTGAAATTTGAGTTTAGTTTGATTTTATGACATACTGAAACAAAAGCTTGGATGACACCTAAGCTATAATTAAGAGTACAATGAGAAGCATTTCCATTTTGACATACAAGGCCTCTAAACTATCGTACTGAACGAATGCTGTTCAGGAGTGTACACATATATAGCTTTCTCTATATAAAGCTTTCATTGATTACGAGAAAGCATTCGACTCAGTGGAAACCTCAGCAGTCATACAGGCATTGCATAATCAGGGGGTAGAAGAGCCTTATGTCAAAATAGTGGAAGATATATATAGCAACTGCACAGCTACTATAGTCCTCCATAAAGTCAGCAATAAAATTCCAATAAGGAAGGGCGTCAGGCAAGGAGACACGATCTCGCCAATGCTGTTCACTGCCTGTTTACAGGAGGTATTCCTAGGCCTGAATTGGGAACAGTTGGGAATAAGAGTTAATGGAGAATACCAAAATAATCTGCGATTCGCTGATGACATTGCCTTGCTGAGTCACTCAGGAGATGAACTGCAAATCATGATCAATGAGTTAGACAGACAGAGCAGTATGGTGGGTCTAAATATTAACATGCAGAAAACCAATATAATGGTTAAGTCTAGCAAGGGAACAGCAGTTCACAACTGGCAACGAGGTGCTGGAAGTAGTAAAGGTCTACTTAGTGCAGGCAGTGACAGCTGATCCGGATCATGAGAGGGAAATAACTAGAAGGATAAGAATGGGGTGGAGCGTGTATGGCAGGTTCTCTCAGATAATGAATGGCAGTTTACCAATCTCCCTCAAGAGAAAAGTGTACAACAGCTGTATCTCACCGGCACTCACCTACGGGGCAGAAACGTAGAGGCTAACGAAAAGATTTCAGCTCAAGTTAAGGACAACGTAGCGAGCCATGGAAAGAAAAATGATAGGTGTAATGTTAAGAGACCGGAAGCAGGCAGAGTGGGTGAGGGAACAAACACAGGTTAATGATATCCTAGTCGAAATCAAGAGGAAGAAATGGGCTTGGGCAGGATATGTAGTGCAAAGGCAAGATAACCGCTGGTCCTTAAGGGTAACGGAGTGGATTCCAAGAGAAAGTAAGCGTAGCAGGGGGCAGCAGAAGGTTAGGTGGGCGGATGAGATTAAGAAGTTTGCAGGCAAAGGGTGGATGCAGCTGGCAAAGGACAGGGTTAATTAGAGAGACATGGGAAAGGCCTTTGCCCTGCAGTGGGTGTAGTAAGGCTGATGATGATGACATGATTGAAGGGCCCAGTTTTGTCCTTAAACTTGTAACGTGACACCACCTCAACTCCTTCAGACAAGCAGGTAGCGAATTCAGAGTCCTGAGCACGATGAGCCGCTTGCCTGACCATGCCAAGTAGATCCAGTGGTGATTTCTTGGGTTCCACGGCAAATTTCGGGCCCAGGCAGAGAACACGGGCCACTTTGTCCGGGAGCACCACATCTCCGAGCGTGTGCACTCGGTTACTGTGGCTGGAGAGCTGTTTCGGTACGATGGCATGTAGGCAGCAGAGCTCATGTTGCCATAGGGCTTCAGCAGTTCTGTCAGCAAGCGCGGAAAGCTCACGCTACTTCATCCTGGCTCTTGGGAAACTGTCGACGCGGTGAAGCCGCAAGTACAGCGCTTCACGGAAGAAGCGTGCTTGGCGCTGCCACTCTGACCATAGGATATTCATGATTCTGATGCCATGATGGAGCGAGGGCTTAAAACCTCCCAGGAGGGTCTTTATCCCGTCAGGAAGCAACTTGACACGGATGCAAAAGGCGAGAGAGCGGGCGCGGCAAACAGCAGTAGTGAGGAGGTCAACGAGGCAAGAAGGTTCAGCAGAGAAACACATGAAAGGGCTCGAGGAACAAGAAATGTAACTTGCAAGAGTGGCAGATCGGTCTAGTTGGTAATTCATTATGCGATACAGTGCAAACAGAGACAAGGACGAAGAAAGGCAAGACACCACAGCGCTGTAGTGTCTTGCCTTTCTTCGTGCTTGTCTCTGTTCGCACTGTATCGCATAATGAATTGTATGTTGTATCCCGTCAGATATGCATAAGTTCATGAATTGCTGCATCGGGGTGGTATACCAGATACCGCTGTCATGCGGGAAGGTCTATGCGGGCCAAACAGGACGGTGCATCAATAAAAGGGCAGGTGAGCACGCGCGCTCACTGAAAGACCTAAGTGGTGCACATCTTCCTCAGTACTGCGCTGAGTGTTTTGAGTGCCCTCGAGCGGCATAACATTTGCCGCAGGCTAGATGCCAGTCGTGCAAAAAGTGTCAACCACGGTTTCACGAGATAAAAGATTTTAGATAAAAGCAAAGATACTAGGGCAAGGGAACTACTGGAGGCATTTCATATAAGGAAGAGAGGTGTATATTGTGTTAGCGATACATCTGTGAATCTATACAAATCGGAGATGGCATATCTTGAACGGTTCTGTTGATAGTGGTGTGTGAACTGGTATCTGCACGTGATCTGGTTTTTCCTTATATTTGCTGCGCTGCCAGTGAATAGTTAGATGAAGTTTAGCGCTAGTCCTGTGTGCCCCTTTCTTGTGTTCCTCTTAGTTGCACTAAAGTTCTTTTGTTACAAAACTTGAGTTGGTACAAAAAAAGGCAGATTCATTTTTAACCGCTATGATCGCAACTTTCCCCCTTCAAAGTATTGCCATGTGTTATCACTAACTTTCCCAAAGCAGCAACGACAGTGTGACCGGCTTATCATGCACCATAAAATTGTGCACGTCCGTTTCGTTAGCTGCCCCCATTTCATTTACCAGTAATTCTGCTCAAGCGACCCGCCGGAGCAATCCTATGAACATTGCACCATTCAGGTCTTTCCTCGATTGTCATAAATTTTCTTCTCGCGCACAGCTGAGCTGTGGAATGAACCTGACGGCTCGTTGTGACACCAACCAACTGAGCAGTTTGTCATACAAGTGCCTATTCATGTACCGCAATTTTCTTTATTTCTCCTATGTAACCACTCTTGCAATGTCTCAAATTGAGACAGCAGTATTTGTAAATAAATAAATAAACAAAAAATTAGGTATGGTGTCCCTTGAAAGATCGTACACTGCGCAGCACATGGCCTACTGCACCTGAACAGTCACCAAGGTTGTTGGAGTTCCCTCGTTCTTCTCGTACCCGTGGACATGAATATTTACATGGAAGGCAACGTGATCCTTACAGTGTCCAGCTCCTGCATACTGAGCTTACATATACAAGATGGCAGTGTGGCATAAGCCATCCACCTCACCCTGGCAACAGACCGTGCTACGGATGACCAGCCAAGTTACCAACAGACACGAAGGACTCAAGAACGGGGACCTCCTCCGCCTCATCCAAGCAATGATCAACAGTTGGATCACGTACATGGCCCCTTCTGAAACCCTGAAATCAGCTGAAAACAAAAAGATAGACATCCTATTTAGGAAAGCCTACATGGTAGCCCTTGGGCTGCACCCCATGGCTTCCAATGAAAAACTCCTTGTCACCGGAGTTGCCACCACCTGGAAATTTATCAAAACACACCTCACTAGACAACAATGACTTCTGCTGTCCCCAGCCGGCCACCATGTTTTTCAAATCCTGGGCTACCAACGCTAAAGCTGGATCAGTGGTCACAGCCTTACACCAACACCCTTGTCACTACAGATCATGGGCCAAATATGAGCTGCCCCTCTCCATAAGAACCTGCACCTAGAATACCACCAAAACTGGCAACGAGCAAGGAAAGAGGCACAAGCACGGCTATGTAAAAAGGCAGCAGAAGTCCACGGCCTGCTATCCCATCATCCAGGCCTCCACCATCAGTGGGAGAGATCAATAACTCAAAAAAGTAGCCACAGTATCCATCCTCACCACCAACATACTGAAGACCGAAGAGTTTGCCATTGGCCTCGCTATCCTCTCCAGAACTTCAAGCACCACAATAATCACCATTCCCCGATCAGCCTGCCATTCTTGCCATGCTGGACATATTTCCCCATAGCCCATCGGCTGGCTACTCACCACCCACCCACGTCATATACCTACTGTTGAAGCGCTGCCTATATGAGCAACCGGCATGCCCATGCTGGACTCGAGCAAACATTTTCTGAGTCCTGGGGCAAACAGGCAGCTGGACAGAAGATGAAACACCATGCCCATCTCCAGGCTGGGCCCTCGCCTAGCAGTCAGACAGTGCATCATTACCACCTTGATACCCAGAGGTTACTACCACTGCATAAGTGCCTCTCATTAGAGGAGGCCATCATTTGGTTAAAATCAGTTGCTGGGCGAGTTGGTACTTCATGCTAACATTCACAGCGCAAGACGAACACGGACACGAGGGGAGACACCACAAAGCGCCGACTTCAACAAAAGTTTATTGCTGTGCGAGCGACTATATATGGTGTACAGCGGGCATGCGCAGCAACGAAAAGGTACAATCATGAGCATCTGGTAGCGGCGCCACATCGCAAGCGAACACATCATTTTCTGCACACGACAAAAAAAGGAAAAAACAAAGCTAAAAAACCTAAAAAGCAGTACGCGCACAAGAACGTCGAAGCCATAATACTCATTCTGAAATTCGCAAGATATGATGCTCCTTATCACTTAACAGCAATGATGGAGTGCTGACACAGTGATCCCTTTTTTTTGCAATCTCTCCAGCCTCAGCAATCTCCCTGGCTGTTTTGCTTATGTACTTGTGAAGGATGGTGGTTCCTCCCAAAGAAGGACCACGTTCCTTGCACTGTTGGCAATCACGGCAGTGTATGACGAGATGCCCTGATGACGCTGTTATGTTCCATGAGCCTCTCGTTGAGGCACCTGCCTGTTTGGCCAATGTAGGCTCGTCCGCAGGGCAATGGAATCGAGTACACCAAGTTTCTCGCGCACTTCACAAATGGCTGCCTGTGCCTAACAGCGCAGGAGTTGCTGACAGAGACGGCGGAATTCACCTTTTTGCATAGTTTAGAGAGTTTCTCAGGTGCGGAAAAGAGCACATGAAAAAAAAAAAAAAACAAAAAAAAAGGAAAAAGAGCAGAAGTTCATGTGGTCTTTTCCGCACCTGAGAAACTCTCTAAACTATGCAAAAAGGTGAATTCCGCCGTCTCTGTCAGCTACTTCGGACGCTCGCTGCGAGGGTGCAGCTTCGCCCTCGCTCTCCCCTGAGCACGCCACACGGCGCAGCAGCGGAAGTTCCGGTGACGTCATTAAACACAAAAACACAAGCAAAACAAAACAATTACGCCCCTTACGTTTGTTCGAGCATACCACATATTACATAAACTGAAATTCACTGTTAATAAAATGGTCTGCTGCATTAAAACTTCTCAACAGCAATCCACTTTTTACATCGCTTGCGTTTGTCGCGCTATCTTCACGTCGGCCGACAGGGCAGCTGGCGGGCTGGCTGGTTTCGATAGTTTTATCGGGAGGAGAGAGAGAGAGAGGGTTTATTGATAGGAAAGGCAGAGAGGTTGGCCTGAAAAATAAATATCTGGCCTGCTACTCTGCTCTGGGGGACGGGAAGAGGAGATAAAAGGTGGTCACGATGGGGACGATGATGATGGGAGGAGGCAGATGAAAAACTACTTAAAAAAAAAAAAAAAAACAAGGCACACTTTCTGACATCACAAACGCGAGACAAGGTCCGTGTCGCTCAAAAAGCGTGAGAGCGCTCGCGTTGCCTTTACAGTTCTAAAACTATCTGGCCAAGCGCCGAGGATCAGATCCTGAGAGAGGAGCGATGTGTCCATAGGCTTCAGAGCAGATGCGAGTATGAGTCTTTCACGTGCATACGCTGGACACGCCACTAAAACATGTTCTATAGTCTCTAGCACGCCACATGTGGTACATTCCGGGGAGTCCGCTTGTCCTATTAAGTGCAAGTATTTGCGCGTGAATGCCACGTTTAAACGTAGTCTACGGATAACGCATGCAATAGGGCGAGGTATTCCGCGAGGAACTGAAAAGGTCATGGTCGGATCTAGCCGTTTAAGGCGGATGTGGCGGGTGTCTGGCAGGGCCCAGTACCTAGCCTTCGCCCTCCTCATCAATTCCGAAAGGAGACAAGTTGTGTCCACTATAGAGAACGGTACAGCTGTACGCAGGCCACTGCTGAAGGCGCTCCTTGCTTCAGCGTCGGCGGTCCCATTTCCATCGAGTCCGCAGTGTCCGGGGATCCACTGAAACACTATACGGTGGTCGTTTCCCTGAGCAAATGATACGAGACCAATGATATCAAGAGCCAGAGCTTGGTAGGCTGTGTGGCGTAGGAAGCATCCTAAAATGTGTAGCGCAGGTTTACAGTCGGTGAAAATGCACCACTCCTGAGGCGGTTCTCCGCCTATTTTTATCGGGAAGAAATGTGCATAGGACTGAGTATCGCGCTAAGGCACAGCCCCAAAACCAGCACGAGCGGTGTACAGGTTGAAAAAAAAAGAAAACCGAAGGTGAGCTATGCCGAAACTCTGTCTCGATAGCTGTCGCGCGATCCTGTCGTACTCATTGGTGTGCAGTGCGTTTACTTTATTTTTGGTGACACGCAGGCTGACCCTGTCTTCTCTTACGACCATATTTTTCCGTCCCCATCCCAAACATATGCCCGTAAATATCGTAAATGGTCTTCTTGCTCCACTGGCGCTACTGTCCCGGCGCTGGCATCCATGCTTGGCTGGGACAGGCTGTGTCAATGGTGAGCTTAAAGGAGACTGCTGAAGGTTAGATCTTCTGGAGCTCCGTCTCGATTGTTGTCATGCGGTCCTGTCATATGTATGACTGCAGCAACAATTGCTATCTACTATGTTAAGTTCTGGCTGAGCTGTGGCCAGCGGAAATAAAGGAAATAGTGAAGAAGATAATAAAGGAAATAGGGAAGAAGATTGGAAGATTTGCAGAAAAACAGAGAGCAGGGATATCGAGAGGGTAGCGCCAGAAAACACTGCCGCTACCTTCCTCGGGGCCAAGAAGGATTTTTTACCGTTTGATTCGGCCCAGTCAAAAACTGTTAAGAGGGCTATTGCTACCCTTTCCATGTAGTCAGCACTCCTCAAGTCGTGCTCTCACATGATGTGGGCAAGCTTCCAGGGTGAGGTAAATAGACTGCGTAAAGCAGGGTTCCCTAACCACGTCTTGGCTGCCGTGACCGAGACACTGCTGCAGAAACTTAAGAGTAGGGCAAAGAGGCAGTGCCGGAAAGAAGATTTCGGCAAAGCCAAACCAGTGGTGATACCATATATTCACAAGGTGTCCCACAATCTAAAATGAGTTGGCAACAAGTACGGAGTTCCTATGGTCTTCTCCGCCCCCTGCAAATTGGTCACGATGTGCCTCAAGCTTAGCAGCGGTGCTAAAGAAACATTCAGCTGTGGAAAAAAACACCTGATGCCCTACATAAGGTGTGCCACGGGAGTAGTCTACGAGATCCCCCTTACATGTGGCAAGGTGTACGTTGGCCAGACTGGACGCTGCGTACACAAGCGTGCTGGGGAACACAAAAGGCCGTTAGGGAACGCATCATATTCTTTCAAAAACCTACCTGTCCATTGCCGCTCTTGCATTGATAAAAATAAGAAAAACTGAACCACAATTTGGGGAGATCAATTCTAGCTGGAAGTAAAGATAGATTAGCTCACGAACTGGCTGAAGCCTTCTTTATCAAAGAGAGAGGTGACAAGTGCGTAAGTAGCACTTCTATCTCCCTGCGAGCAAGTGAACATAGATTGTTTAAAAATACTCAATAATGAGTAGTTTCAGTCTGTGTGGTGTTTTTGATTTTTTTTTTTTCCTTATGGGAAACGTGCATGCGTTCACCTTCTTCAGGCTATATATATGCTACATGTGGCCTTCAGTAAACACAGTTGGAGTCAACGCCCATCCTGTCCGTCTTTCTGTGGGGTGTGTTAAATTCAGTGCTGTTTTTGCCTTTTGTTAGGCAATGCTCCACCAACTAGCCCTGGAAGACTAATAAACTGCACACCTCCAACCAAAAACTTTAATTTTAACCCAACGTTTCGAAGCCGGCTCAGCTCCTTCATCAGGGGCGACTGAGGGCAGTAGCTAGATTCTTTTAAGTATGGAGGGGAGGAGGGGTCAAAGGAACGAAAGCTGTGATGTGAAAGGCGTGGGGGAGGAGGGAGGGCGGTTAAGGATGTTAGTCACGTCGCACTGTGGGGAGGCGGTCAATGGCGACTTTTTTTCGTTGACTGCCTCCCAGACAGGCAA
Organism: Amblyomma americanum; assembly: GCF_052857255.1. Classification (NCBI taxonomy): domain Eukaryota; kingdom Metazoa; phylum Arthropoda; class Arachnida; order Ixodida; family Ixodidae; genus Amblyomma; species Amblyomma americanum. The sequence goes on along the minus strand of NC_135497.1, from coordinate 8,247,656 downwards.
ATCTGTCAAAATGTTTAGTTTGTAAGCCCAGGAAGATGTACTGTCAAATTAAACCGGTAACCTGGTTTGTCCAGCAGAATGGCTTTGCTGCTGCATTACCACAGAGGCCCATTCACATTTGTTGAAGTTTCATTCAATGAGATGAATGAAATGAACATGGCAAGGAACTCATGCCTGAGAAGGTGAACATAGAAGAGCAAAAGTAGTAAAAGGAGAGTACTTAACTTGATGTCCATATAGCAATGACTGTATAACGAAGCTACTCGCACCACTACGAAGTAGTGTATTACAGTGCTGAGCACAAAGCTTGAAACTGTGAAGCACTCTACGTGATGCTGCTTTGGTGCGTAAAAATCGAATCCTACTTTTAATTAATATTGCTCAGGAATCCTTTCAGATACCTATACCATAAATATTCTTAAACTTTTAGCTGCTTTATGAAAACAGAAAGTTAAGCGACTTCAATAGTTCTTTCTGAACTGACTTGAGAGTTGCAAGGTGCATTGACAAACACATGAAATGGGTGCATTCAGGATTAAACATTTGTCAATGTTGTGTTCATAGGCAGCCTGCAGTGCCCAGGCAGCACTGCAATCTGCCTGTTTCACATGGCCGCTCTGCACATTTGCATCTCACCTCCTTGAGCTTCACAGGTTGAAAACAAACCTCCAGCTTCTGCTGTGCTAGTGCAGTTCACGTTATCGACAGGCACAAGCAACGCACGGTGGTTCTTTTCACTTCACAGGTGCACTTGGCACCTTGTAGAATTTGGTCACGCCCATGTCACCAATGTGCGTTTGTTTTCAAACAATTTTTCTGGGTGGCAGACGAGTTTTCACGCCTTCCCTGTAAGATAATGCCTCCTGTGAAAAAAATATATTGTTCAAATGTGCGTCTAAAAACTGCTGCTGTCAGCTGCTTTGGCAGTGACAAATGCAACACCACATTAGGAATGATTATGAAAGTGTACGTTTGGCTGATAACATCCCTTGCCTAGGTGCCCCCATCGTACCCCACTTAGCTGACACACATGTGGCTTCGACAGGGCACAACACATGCTTATGCCTATAAAAGCAGGCAGGTGGCATGGAAAAGCACCATGGTTGCAACTATAAAATGCATGCTCTCTTGCTAGGCTGTGTTGCAGCACCGCAATCGACGCAGCAGACTTCATCACAGGTTGCCTAGTATAAGGAATTGAAATATAATGTAACTACTTAGCTCTTAAGTGAACTCTGAACACACCCCTTAGCAGACCCTACACTACCTGCAACTCACATCTGGAGATGTCAGTCCTCCTGTTATGGCATTTGTCACCAGCTGTTCATGCTGTTATAAGCCAAACTTTTTTTATTTTGAGCTCGCATTGCTCAAATATTGCACTGTTTTGTGCGTTTACTATAACTTGTGCTTGTACTGAAAGATGGGATAGCTACAGCTTTTTAGATGACAGCTTGTATGAGTACCCCATATGCCCTTTAACAAGAAAAGTTTTTGCTATCAGTACATTTTATAGTTTCGTTACGGAATGTCAATAATGTTCTCGAGGAATGAGCACTTCAAGAGAATCCAGTGCGTGTTAACTTGCTTGAAGTAAGGCTGGAACACTAACGTTTATTTGGTCGAACGCGTAGTGTGCCAGTGTTAGAAAAATAGGAAGGGGCATATGCAATAGGCCTCATTTTGACTTGTTTACTGAAAGGCAAAAATGTCAAGTAGCATACAGGATTATAAATTGGGTGTAAACAACCAGAACAGGCTTACATTGCATACTGTGTGCCCACAGCACAGCAAAAATGCGACTCAGCCAAAGAGCACGTTCTTCTGTACAAGGTAACCAAAGCATCTTGCGGTTCTTCGGCAGTTTGAAGTCGGCACAAATATCTCAATACAATGCACATGCTAGGCACTTGAGCACGTCCTGACAATCTAGCAAGGCCAAAATTTGTTCCACCTCGACAACGGTCCATCAAATTTCATCGTATTTGGCGTCACAGCTTTTCACCACATGACGGTAGTGCCTTGCGGTGGATACCCAATGAGGGATAATGAGAAGGCACAAAATACCAGAAGTGCAGCACACAACAGGTTTGCTACTGGAGTAAGAAAAAAATAAAGCAATGAGAGACCAGCAGCGGCGGACTGTGCCGCTGAAATCACAAGGCCTTCCGAGATGTACAAAATCCATGCGATGAAGTACCTGCAGAACGAATGCATTTTCGGAGGTTGATTTCACACATTAAGAGGGAACGCCTCGTCATATTACAAAGGTAAACTACACCACAACTGCTAAAAATCACTGCTGAAAAGCTGTAAAGATGCAGGCAAGCAATCTGCAGCAAACGCGTTTTCCGCCCTGGACGCGGCTATGGTGGCCATAACGCGGCCATCTTCCTAGCCAACAGTGCCAACAGCACCAACATGGCAACCAACAAAACAAGTTCTGCCAAATTTAGCGGAATATTAACAGGCAGTTTGGAAACAACCAATTTGCCAAAAATGCACGCAAAGTAGTGCCTCATTTTGTGAAATGAGTATAAAATAAAATACTTTACAAAAACGCTGTGCCAGTCTTTTGTCGTTCTCGAAATTGGCAGGGCAGCAGCATCGTGATTGCCACGAAGTCAGATGGGCTACTGCTTGACATAGAAACTCGGTGCTGCGTCAAGGCGGATTTGGCTGCGTGAAGTTGTCTAAATTCGATTCCGTCTTTATTTTTTCAAAGGTATTCGGCAGCCAGGTATTCAATATGTAAGTTAATGAAACGCTTACGCATACCACGCTTTGACCCTCGGCAACTGGAATCAGCGAGGGGCAGCGATCCGGCTGACGTAACTTAAATGGCGGCCAGGCTGCGGTACCAATGTTGCCAGACTGCACGCTAGACGTCTACAGACGAGTTCGATGGACACAGTGTTGCCACTTTCTCTCCATCCTCTTCCTCATACACACGCCCCCCCCCCCCCCCCCACCCTCTCCATCCCCTTTCAGATGCCGTATTTCACGCTACGTAAGGCGCGCGCTGTAGCGTGTTCGCCGCTGGGCTTTCAGATGCCGTGGATAATTCTAGCACCCTTCGCGAAGGGTGCGGTCGCTATAGCCGGCACGCTTCCGACGGTCTCTGGGCAGGCGTTGCATAATTCCTGCACGCTTCCGACGGTCTCGGGAACTCCCAATTTAAGCTGCACTGCTCTGGCGCGACCGAAACTTTCGCTCTGCGCGGCCGCTATAGCCGGCATGCACACGAATCCGGCAGGCGTTGCATAATTCCTGCACGCTTCCGACGGTCTCGGGAACTCCCAATTTAAGCTGCACTGCTCTGGCGCGACCGAAACTTTCGCTCTGCGCGGCCGCTATAGCCGGCATGCACACGAATCCGGCAGGCGTTGCATAATTCCTGCACGCTTCCGACGGTCTCGGGAACTCCCAATTTAAGCTGCACTGCTCTGGCGCGACCGAAACTTTCGCTCTGCGCGGCCGCTATAGCCGGCATGCACACGAATCCGGCTGGCGTTGCATAATTCCTGCACGCTTCCGACGGTCTCGGGAACTCCCAATTTAAGCTCCACTGCTCTGACGCGACCGAAACTTTCGCTCTGCGCGGCCGCTATAGCCGGCATGCACACGAATCCGGCAGGCGTTGCATAATTCCTGCACGCTTCCGACGGTCTCGGGAACTCCCAATTAAAGCTCCACTGCTCTGACGCGACCGAAACTTTCGCTCTGCGCGGCCGCTATAGCCAGCATGCACACGAATCCGGCAGGCGTTGCATAATTCCTGCACGCTTCCGACAGTCTCGGGAACTCCCAATTTAAGCCTGAGCCGGTGAGCCGGCCGCTAGGCGGTGTATGCATACTGGTGTGGCTTACTTCAAAAAAACCGATATTTGAGCTAGTTGGTGCACACTTCTGGGAATAACAGCGCTGAGACGAGGGACAAAGAAAGAAGACAACAGGACCGGCGCTCAGAAGCTCAATTCCCAGAACCTCAATTACTACAGCATTTTAACCACTTTTTAAAATGCAGGAAATTTTGTGTGTGCTAGCTTCTTTCGTGGATGGTTATGAAAGATTGCATACATTAGACGAATTGGTGATCTTATAATGTTTTTGTCCGTGCATACCCACTGCGCTCTAACGAGCCTGCAAGGCACTGAGAGTAAAATGATTGTGTTTTACTCGCCTCTGATGTGAGATTGCATAATTGAGACCGGCAAGAAATTGCCACTGTGGCATGAGAGAGAATTCGGGCGGAGCGGGCAGCAGCGCCTCTGCCTAGGCAGCTCTTGGTGGCTCCGAGAGGATCCGGGATCCGGTCGCTGAAGTCGGTGTTGCAGAGTCGACTTCAATGGGGAGTGCAGATCGGCGACAGCGGCTGCGTGGCGATGGTTTAGAGCGGGTAGCGCCGTGCAATCGCCTCCATCAGCCGCAGAAACGGGTCATGGCACTTGGTGCGACCGTTGATGGATTGCCACCACTGCCAGGATAGGTGCGACTGCAGCACGGCCCGGGAGGTCTTCTGCCCGTTCCGCACAAGATTACGCTTCACCTTCTGCCACGCACTCTCGATCCTCTGAGTGTTGGCCCCTGTGAGCGGGTCGACGAAATTGGTGGTGTGGTTGACTGTGTGCCAGTCTAAGTTTAAGGGAGCTCCGTTCCCGTCTTGCAGGCTGGGGATGCAGTTGTAGGCGGCCCATTCGTCGCTGTAGACAGTGGTGCCTGGCATGATGTTGGCGGCGATGATTGGGCCCAACATTGCGGCGTCCCTTTTCTCCACTTGGAAAAGTCTTAGCTCTCCAGTCTGTGACCACACCATCCCGAACACCCACGGGCCCTTGTCGGCCACACCACCGTAATTGTTGCGGTGCCTCAGGGGTACTGCATCGCCGGTCAGGAGCCGACCTCTGTTCGCCTTTCGCTTCCCCCGCAAAAGTGTCTCGTCTATCTGCACCTCCTGGCCGACTCCTCCCATGGGGGGCCGCGCTTGGAGCTCTTGCTCGAGAACTTCTCGGATGTAGTTACGCCAGTCGCTCCTGGCGTCGTTCCTCAGCTTGAAATCCTTCAACACGAGCTCCCGTGTCTGGGCAGAAGTGAGGCCCTTCGCCATACAATATGTTATCCATATTATTTCCCTCGTTGCCAACTTGACATTGGGGCGTCCGAGGCGGTCTTTGCATGCAAAAAAAGAACCGTCGCCTTGCGCGCCTTGCCAAACGGCGGTGCCGTTCAGCTGGGATAGCTGCCTTCTACACTTGTTGCAGCGGAAGCTGGGTCGCTTCCCTTTCGCAGATTTCCTATTAAAAGTCACCACTTCGCCTTCGCAGCTAGGACTCTTGGGGTTAAAACCAAGGTCCTTGCAGACACCCCAAAACTCCGATGTCGCAGGCCGGCCTCGCTGGTTGTTCGATGGTCGAGCAAGGGTCGACTCCGGCGTCAGCTTCAGTTCCCGGAGGAACGCTTGCTCCGACTCGAAGCTTCTGATGGCCAGATGGACCTCGCCAAGCGATGGGTCGATTCTTGCACTCGCCATATAGCTCTGATGCTAGTGCCAAAAGGAGCGGTGCAGGATGACACGAATGAACGCTGAAAACTCGCAGTCTGGCAACATTGGTACCGCAGCCTGGCCGCCATTTAAGTTACTCCAGCCGGATCGCTGTCAATCAATTTTAGGCAACCGCAACTACACAAAGGCAGTGTACTGCTTTAAAAGTGTGCACCTGTGGAAGAAACAGTGGTAATTTCCTGTGACCGACATTGCCAGAAAAAAAAGAAGCTTATTCCTTCAGTTTCATGCGTTTCACGGCAACCTTATCGTGTCGCAGTTGTTTGGTACGGATGTTTTACACTTGCAGTCCATTCTCATCTCAAACAAAAACCCGTCTCTTTGTTCCCATCGCAATTACAAAAATGTGAAGTGAATGGCAATAATTTTACATTTACATTTTCATTCCTTACAAGGAATGAGCAAAATGCCTGCATAACCTACTAATGTGGTTTTGAGAACTGGCATGGGGTCACTCGATCATAAGGTGCCATACATATCTGGTACTAGTCCAAAAAGCAATATTATGATTGTTAATATTCTGCCCCATGAAACCTGAAATATTCTTCAGCAGCCGTTCGGAACAAGATATATTGCCTCCTCTATTACCACTTGCTTGACCAACATACACTGCTGATAGACTAGCAGTTGCTGTGCCTGGTATAACGCCAGCATGCTCTAAATAAAATTCAGTGCTCCTTGTGAACACGCCGCAAAAAATAAAAGAAAAGCGATTTGATACACATCTCTATGGCAATTTAGCTCAAGCCTATAATGTTGACCAACTGACCTTTAAGTAGTTTATTACCTCTGATAGTGATTTACTGCTGCTTATATATCCGCTAAATTTCTCACAAAAGGTATTCCCTGTTCAGATGTACTCTTTAGCAGCAGCACTATCACTGCCTCGTCCGCCATGCCATACTGCCGCTGCACCTCCTGTAGAAGGTGCAACGACCGAATACTGAACTTTGACATCACAGTCATTGATCACCTGTTGAAGCTGAAAATGAAATAGTGTGAAAGCAGAAATAGGATTGTAAATTATATGCAGCAGTTGTACGCAAATACCACATGGCGATTCATGTATATTATTGTCTTATGTATTATTACAAAGAAGAAAACATGCAACCAAGATTTGGTGTCTATAGTCATTGAACTTCTGCACAGGTGTAATTGATGGCTCATTGCCCTAATGCATAGATGTAAGCCAGCGACTTGCTGTACATGAGGCGCAGTCACGTGCTACTTGATGGGAGGGCTACTCTCCAATTGCGCAAGGCATGTTTGCTTTTCTTGTGACTTGTCGTGTTAGCTTTCATGTCTTGTGCATATTGCATATGCAGTTTTCTCAAGGGGAAGGGGGGGATGAGCCAACAACTTATCTTTTTGGGAGACCAGCTGGGTGGTGCTTAAAGGGACCCTGAAATGATTTCAATGGTCATATTCTAGTGCAGCAGATCTGCAGAGGTGGTCTTTGTGGGTATTCGAGTCAAATTTGAAAGCTCTGCGTGGACCCTACAATTTAGAAATCATTTTAAAAAATCACTACTCGCAGTAGCTTGCAAACCGATTAGGGTGACATATCAACCCGCGCATGCCCCCTGCCCCTATTTATTACATCAGTGGGCAGTCTGGGCTAGCTGGTTTGCCCACACTGTGAATGATTGTTTCAAGGTGAGTGACCCTTTGTTGGCACTGCATGATTCTGCCATTTGCACTTGCAGACACACTCACACTGATGCAGCAGTCCAGTCACTTTGTAGCTGGGACGTTGTCCTCCATACTGCAGCACAGCGAGTGACTGCGCTTGGCCTTCTTTGATGGCCTGCCTGGGGGGACACGTTTTGAACCTTTGTTCAGGCCAGGTTGTCTCCTTGAGATGCTTGTTGGCTGCACACTTATCTTGCCTCGGCACCTTGAAACCCTGCAGACTGCAGCTGACATGTTTATCATTGCCGTGACAAAACTTTGCTTGCTTGGAAGGCTTTTCAGTTTTTTTGCCAGTCTGGCTGTATGCTTCATGCATGTCGGGTCATTTCCATTCAGTCTTCAGGTGTTGAAGGCTTCTATGAGGGCTTCAAAAGGGTCCTTCGCCAGTTCCTAAAGCAAACACACACACAAAAAAATTCTTTGCTTAAATGCTGCTGTTGGCCTACCGATGGGCTGCTTGTCTCAGTCTGGTCTATGCGAAGAGAAAACTGAGCTCTATGAACCTGATGCTCATCAAAGGTACAGCACGGCAGGCTTCGTTAAACTTCCTCCCATTGAAAATGAGCCAAGTTCTTTGATGCATATGTGGCTCAAATGTAAGAAGGAAAAGTGAGGAGAAGCACCATGTATCCCAGACGTATTGTGAAAAAAGTGGCAGAACTAACATATTATTCATAAGCCTACTTTACGCTTCAGAATCATGGTTGCTAAGAGGCAGCATGCCAGTCGGCATGTGCAGGCTGTTGCTGCTGTGGGCAACAGAGAGGCATGATTCAGTAAAACGAGCTCTTGGGCGTGTTGGTTACTTGTCTTAGGCACAGTAGCAGCGCAAAAAAACACACGAAAGAACTAGATACGCAGCGTCTGTGCGTGTCTCTCGGTGTCTAGTTCTTCTTTTGTGTGTGTTTTTTTGCGCTGCTACTGTGCCTAAGAGAGGAATGAGAGGAGGATGATGCGTCATGCATATGGGGGGAGCGCATTGTCTGATCGTGGGGCGGCCCCTCTGCTCTCCTCTATATTTAAATTTACTTCCTCCATGGTCTAAAATATGCATGAACCGTTTCTGGTCTTGCTTTTGGGGGAAAATTGCATAATTAAGCATTTCTGCAGAATTCTTGTCAGGAACGACAATTTCGTTTTTTGTTATTACAGACACCAATCAGAGTGTGAGAGTAATAAAAATGAGACTGGTTTGTTTTGAATTCTCATAAAAGTCAGCATATTGTTACATAGTTTTGTTGATGCCTTGATATGCTTAACCTCTCCATCTATATAAGCAAGTGAACGTCTCGAGCTTGGCGGCGGCAGTGACAGTGCGTTCACATTCTTTCAGAGGAAAAGCCACGATACTGTCATATTTTGAAAGGAGCATTAATGGTAGTGACGAAGTTTCTAGTCTTGAATAACGCTCAGCATCCAATCATGGGTTTTTATCTTTTATGGCACCAGGCTGTCCAGGAATGAATGAGTGACAGTCCGATGCCAGACTAATATATGGCTTTGTCCGGCTTGCATGCATGGCCACGACAGCAGGTGTAGGATTGTACACCATGGCACTGGGAGGCATTGTGCCTTACCAGCACCTTCCTTCAAGTGAAGGGAATACCAAGTATTACCTGATGATGAACTGCAACCAGCACATGCTGCTTTACTGAAGGTACATTTGGAGTATGAAGGTACATTTGGAGTATGAAGGTACATTTGGAGTATGTCTAAAAAATAAGCATGCATTTATTTTATGTGCGTTATGGTTTCTGCAAAATGTTGCGTATTTTTCTTTATGAATTTGCAGCATTTTAAATTCTCCACCACAGAAAATAATGGGCCTTAGTCATCATAGGGTGCCTATTGTCATTGACTATGGTTTATAATGACTATGGTTTATAATGACTGCAGCCAACATAGAGTTGCTGTAATTCATCTTGCTAATGTATAGCACCATAACTTACCTGATTCATTAGTTGAGCAGTGGAAGTTTCCCTACTTTCTGGAGGACTGTACTGGGTCGTTGGAGCTGTTGAAGTGGAGGGAGCGTCCCAACAGTAGAGCATCGGTGGGAGCCTTGCTGCGCAGCATTTTGCAGCACTTGTGTCTCGTGGAGGCCTTCAAAGAAATCAATGCCAGGACAGTTGTCTCCGAGCGCAAGCTTTCCAAGGTTGTAGCGAGCTTCTGTAGTCAGCAGAGGTGCATTTGGGAAGATCCCACCAAACACTTTGTGCACGAGTGCCTGGTGTTTACAAAATGCGCCCTGCTGACCAGAGCGGCAGGTGCACAGGCCGATGTCAGAGTACACAGTGTAAAGCTTGCTATCTGGACTGCTGCCACTTGGGACGACATAATGCCCATCTCCGTTGCACCTAATGTTTTTTTTTGGTGTCTTTTGGCAGCTTCTTTAAAAGCCTCTCATAGAGGAGCATGTGCCCAGTCATACGTGAGTGTGCATGGTCTAGTATTCTGTGGAAAAAATATTTATCCCACACAACAGACAGGAATTCAGCTAGGGCCACAACATTAAACGCTTTTGTCCTGTGCAAGATTGTCTTTTAGGACCCTAATCGAGGCCTCTGAATAATTATTTGTGTTGTGGCCTCGTGTCTTCGCTGACAGTCAGAAGAGAAGCACCCATTCTTCTTCTCTCTCCAGTAGAGTGTCGACGTGGGGGATGAAGCCCTTGTGCTGTTGGGAGTAAAGGTCTTGCTTGGCGGCCTCCAGTGTGTCTTTGCTATCAGCGTGCATGATCTGCAAGGTTTCCAGCAAAAAAAAAAAAAACTAAATATTTCAATTCTGAACCACGTTATATGAAGTACATTCCAAACATTTACATGTAGTCTGAGAGCTTAGCTTTGAATTAGTCAGTGTCCAAAATTTTTAGCACCGGTGCTGCCATCTAAAGAGCATCTGCTGTATTGAAGTGCAGCAGCAGGTGGAAACACTAGTATAGCTTCAACGGCATTGTAAAAATCCCCACTTAATTATGAGCTAGAACAAAGTTGCTACAACGATTTATGCATATGCTGAGTTTGTCAATTCGGTCTACAGATCCCTGAAAGAATGAGCAGGTGCGTTAATTTTGGGTGCACATTGGGAAAAGTTTCATGAAGGCCTTGGCAGTGATTAAGCAAGCATTCACGCAGGTTCGCAAGGCCTGTATGAAATGCTGTTACCAAAATTAAACTTCTTGAATTGGTTACAGGCACGGCAGCAGATTTAACTCTTGTTGTGCATCATTTTATTGCCGTATTTGTGGTTGAGATCCTGACCACTCTTCGGAACGAGGAGTGCATTGACACCTGCATGGAGCTACTACATAGGATTGTCGTAAATGTGCAACAATTTTGTTCCAGGTCACTGTTGTGGCTACCTGGTGTTACAATTATGACTCTGAAAGAAAGCAACCATCCTCCCAGGGAAGAGCCTGCACTTGTGATGAATGGTGAGACAAGTGTAAAGTCGGGTGCATGTTCAGGACTATCCTTGGCATCCATGGCATTGTGCACGAAAAGCGGACACCAGAACGACAAAGGAGTCAATTCCATCTGCTAATGTACCATCTTGCAGCACCTGGAGACGTCCCCTTAATCGGCCTACAGAATGATTTCAAGGCTCCCTTTTCCAAATTTGCTGCTTTTGTTAAAAAAGAGGTGGAGCTACCATCAGAAAAATGTACCAGGGCTATGACATTGTATCTCACATAAAGCGAACAACCTTGGCTATATCACTCTGTTACAACTAATGAGGAAATGCTGTAAGCTCACTCCCACAGTCTCCTAGCTACTGTGATCCCCGTAAAGAAAATGTAGCTACCCCCTCCCCTGAAATAAATAAATTAAAGTAGATTTGAAGCTTTAACTGCTGGACAGGTTTGCTCCAACAGGCTACAAGGCCAGGTGGTGCTTGCGTGTGCGCCAGCCAGGTAAAGCGTCTAAAGTGGAAGCAGAAGCACGGTAAGCACTAGACAGGTGCAGCGTTGGAAGTGAACTGCTGCATACGGCTGGTGCTCAGCCAATGGCAGGAATTTGAAAAGCTTGAAAGCCAGTCACGAGGTATGCCTTGCAGGCCCACCTAGTCACGTGATGCGTCACCTGTCCAATCTGATATCTGCCCTCTGTGCGACTGCCGTGTCCAAGAAACTCGTAAACAGCAGATTGCCCGTGTCACCCATGGTTTATAGGCCTATTCGACTATTCCTGTGGAAAGGTTGTTCAAGAGCCTAATAGTCACGGCAAGGCATAGCTTTATTTGAAACTCTATGCATTACTTGAGAGCTTTACAGAAGGGTCATGCATACTGTATGTTATGAGTGCACTTGTGCTGCAGTAGCTTTGCACCCTGACAACTTTGTTGAGGATTGAAGGCGAGGATAGCGACTTTCACCGGTTGCCATGAGCACCTCATTCACGACGGTATTATTATGTCCCTGAAACGCTAAGGTCTTGGCCAGGAGCACATGACCATTCTAGAGAGCTTGGAAAGCAGTTTGATAGGGTCCGCTTTGAAGAAACAGGCACACACAGCCGACCTTTTGAACAAATAACTGCCACTTTTCCCTGACTATTTTTCGGCTGTAATAGGGCAAGTCCAGTGACTACAAACTTTAGATACAACGAACCTAATCCGTGTGACCGTCAAGTTTATTATAAGTCGGCTCAACTGTTTAACCTTGTCCATGATCACGAGGTTGTGTACAGCTCTTTATCTGAACAGTATTGTCTCATTCCACAGTCGCAAATGGTTCCTTGTTATGCCTGCTTGCCGCTGACACCTGTGCTGCCCCTGCTGTGCTGCATAAGTAGTCTCACAATCTTTGTGATGATGAATTGAGAGGTGAAAACTCTCCTATGCTAGGCTGTACTTTTTACAATTATGTGTGTATGGTGCCTACAAACTAAAACAAGAGTGGTCAGTGCTTTGGCTGCATCATCATGTACCAGACATGCTATAGTAGCACCCATTCTTCAACGAAATACCATAGGCCTGCACAGCACGCATACAATCTATGACTTGTGAGACATTGTCTTGTGACATAGTATCAACAACACAATACCTGGCCTTTCCACTGCAGTGGCTCAGTGCTTATGGCGCTTGGCTGCTGACCCGAAAGACGCGGGTTGAATCCCAACCACAGCGGTCTCATTTTGATGGAAGCGAGATGCTAGAGGCCTGTGTGCTGTGCGATGTCAGTGCATGTAGAGCCCCATGGGGCCGACATTATCCGGAGACCTTCACTACGGCGTCTCTCATAGCCTGAGTCGCTTTGGGTGATTAAACACCCATAAAACATCAAAACTCTTTCTTCTGAATCGGTCGCTCATTGCTGTTTCTGCATGCATTCAGATTTTTATATCGCTGATAATGAATAAATTCCATACCTTTTGAAAAATGGCCATCAGTGACTTCCTTTCACTTGGGCTGACACCATGCTTGGCAAGCGTCAGCCACCGCCACTCAGCCTGCGCTACATGAAAGTGGCATAGCAGCTGCCTGGCTTCTGGCCAATGTTCAAGAATTGCTGCTTTCTCAGCAGCACTGTTATGAGTCATAAAAGTCTCTGGTGCCTGCAACAAGAAAAGGCCACATATTGACAGCTATGGAACAGCTGAGTTATCCCCATGACAGACATTTACGGGTGCAGGGTAACATGATTAGAACGAACCTTGGGAGGCAGTAGTTTAGCTGCATTGTATGTCAGTTCAGCTTACCTTGCTACATTACCCTGTGTTGCTATGAGGGTATTTTTCACTTCGGCTTTGATAGCATTACTTAAAGGATCCTAACACTATGCAACTATAATTTCTATCCTTGCCAAACATTGCTTGATATTTCAATGTAGAGGTGACATTTACACAGCATAGTTCAGCGTGTCAGGCAGGCTATACCAAAGAAAGCTTAACCTAACCACTTCAATTCTATAGCTTGTTCATTTGTGGTTGAAGTCTTATATATGACAGGCTGGGCATGACAGGCTGGGCATGACAGGCTGACATGACAGGCTGGGCAAGCAGGAATTTAGGAAGCATTGGGATAGGCTTGGGATAGTGCGCGCGGTTCGCCGTTGCCGCCTCGATACTGCTTCGCTCTCGTATGCCCCGCGCGCCCATGCGTGGTGAGCCTTGGTGCAAGGGCATTAGGGTCCTCAAGAAATAGGGCAGAACAAGTTATTGTCGCGTCAAGACCCCGGTCTATAAACTCGGTGAAGCCCTGTTTTGTTTCTGGTAGTGTGTTACTCATAATTCTGTTGCAGCAGTAGCGTGCTTATATTATTTTAGCTTTAAATTAACGATTTTAAAAGAGCGAGCTCCAGCTACTAATTGGGGTTAACCCAACCAAGCGCCGGGCACTGGAGCGCGCCGTACACGGACGCGAGACGCGCGTAAGTATGGAATGCGAACCGAACTCGGGACGCTTCGCAGGTAGACGCGCTTAGTCAAACTGCCGATCGCGCGCCTGCCGTAGCCGGTCAGTGCATAGGGAAGACGAGATATTCGAGTATGCGCTGAAAGTCACACGCAGCATGCATTGCTGAGCCCTCTTTCGTACTGACCATCAGCCGCGAAACAGCTGAACGCTGCCCTTGACATTCAGCGCCGTACTCTAGAATTCCCTGTCTTTAGCCACATTTGTGTTGTTTCTCATTTAAATAAAAATTCTGAACACGATTGCAATACAAAACCTAAAAAATTTTATAAACACATTTTTATGTTCCTGTTTTTATGTGAATTGAGTTTGTTCGTACGTTGGTATAGTAGTGTTCGATCACGTGACTACTTTCATTTCGCGGTTTGAAACTGTCCGACCGCAGAGAGACGCTGTCACTGCCGTTGCGCGAGCATGCTGACCGCGGCCGCGGCTACGTTTGGACAATGGGTTAGGACACCGCCGTTAATTGCACATGAGGTGCTCCGGGATTGTTTGCTAGCTGTTACGCTAATTGCGTTTGGTGTACATTTTCTCTTGCCCTACTCGCGAGTTTGCGCAGTTGCGCGTTCTTTGTTTTAAGTTTTGTTTTCTGTGCTGTGAGCATTTTGCCTGCCGCCTCGTGGCCTCATTGGAATGGAAGGACCAAGTTCACCACCTGCTGAGTCACCAGAACGAGATAAGTATCTGTGCCGTGTGTGCAAAGCTGAATTTGCTGTTCAGAAATCCCAAAGGAAGGCATGTGCGAAATAAGCACCCCGAATCTGCGAGCTCATCAGCTCGTGAGAAAACTTGCGCATGTGACCTCTGTTCTAATGCTTTTCTCCACCGTCGTGAACTGTTGCAGCATCACGAGCAGGAGCATGGCTTTGTGGCGAGACGCAGCACGCTTCAATTCTCTTCCATTGCAGGTGAGAAAGAATCACGTGTTCTTAGTTTTTGTTTGTGCATGCACGCATGAAGGAATATGTTAGCTTGTGTACAGACGAGCAGGTTTGTCTGGAGCACTCGCTCTGTGTTGTGCAGAGCAAAAACAAAAAGGAAATTTTATAGATTTAGCAGTTTTTATAGCATAAATGTTAGTTTAAAAAGCTCCCTGGAGAATGACAATAGCATGAAGTGTTGTTGGGTCTCCAGAGTGCAGCCCTCTAGATGTCTGCTCACATCTGTACATAGAGCCCGTTCCAAATCATACGCCGAGCATGAGCAAATTGTGGGTTTCAACTCGTTTATTCAAAAGGCGGTATTGCCAAAGAGCAACGGAACAGACTTGCCAAAGAGAAACAAGCCTGGAAGGGATCGTTCTCTGCTGAATGATCTTTCATGGCTTCCATGCTTATGCTTGTCTGCTCATTTGGAGGGCTCAGTGATAGCACCTGCATATATAAAGTACCACTTCGGAATGAACCCAAGTCCAATGCTTAACAGTGGTTTTTGTTGCTCTGTTGTGTGTGTAATTGTTGATGCACTATACTATATAGACAGCACGAGCAGTGACCAGTTAGCCCATTTTTGTGCTTTCACGAATGCACAATATTTCAGAGGTGAATCAAGACTCGGTGGTGCTAACAGCTTGTACATGACGCCCGTCTTGCTGGAAAATTTGTTCTTACAGCTGGTTAAATACATAATTGTTTCTTTCTGTTAAATGTTAACATGCTTTTACACAAATTATTTTACCACTCTTAAAAAGTGTGGGCCTGCTGCTCTTGTGAAACTTTTATTCATGTCCGTAGCGTTGTAGCGTGTGTCACCTGCGTGTATATTTATGCACTGCGTATGTTGTATGAGGCAAATGCAAGTGAACTCCGAGATGTGTTACCGGATACCTATACCGGTTTACCGGATGCCTCCCACACGTGCAGTGACATGCGTACGGCCAGGTAAGGTAGACCGGTATAAGTCTCCGGCAGTACGTCTCTGTTATGCTAAAAACATCTAATGACATTAAAATAGTGGCTGTCCAAATTATTGTAGACGTAGGGAGCAAATGTTGACTGAGTAAGTTGTGTTTTAACAGTCTCAAAAAAATGATAGTGGGCAGGGCATGCAGTGAAAAGGCAAGATGACTGATAATAGTCATTATGGGTAACTGATTCTATTCAGAGAGAAGGCAACTACAGCATAAGGCGGCAGAAAGTTAGGTGGGGAAATGAGATTAGGAAGTTGCATTGAAGGCCGCCGCGGTGGCTGAGTGGTTATGGCGCTCGGCTGCTGGCCCGAAAGACGCTGGTTCAATCCCGGCCGTGGCGGTCGAATTTCGACGGAGGTGAAATTCTAGAGAGCCGTGTACTGTGCGATGTCAGGGCACGTTAACCCCAGGTGGTCGAAATTCCCAGAGCCCTTCACTACGGCGTGTCACATAGCCTCAGTCACTTTGGGACGTTAAACCCCCATAAACCGAACCATTTGCATTGAAGGAACAATGTGGCCGTAGCTAGCACAAGACTGGGTTAATTGGAGAGTTATGGGAGAGGCTTTTGTCCTTAGTGGGCGTAGTCAGGCTGATGATAGTGAAAAAATATATTTAAATGTCTAGAGGAACTGCAGTACAAGGCATGGTTACGACAGCGCCTGGCTTATTGTCTACAGATTATACCTAAGTGTTCAGAGTTGTGAAGGTTTCAGTACAATATTTTTGGATTAGTAGCAAGGAAATGCAGGGAGCCTTGCTGGAGAAAAATTGGAGAATGAAAATATTTTTGGAGCCGTGCACATTTTGTCAAACTGCTGCCACCCCCAACCATAGTAAGACGTGATCGAATGGGGACGGTGGCAGCTCTGTGAAAGCCCTTTTATGCTACCTATGGCAGCAAGACTACCACAACCAAACATGCTGGTTTTTCTCTTGATAAGAGAATGGAGACCAAGCACTATCAATGTTAGGCTGCACAGAACATACACTAAAATCTTTGTGGTCTAGTCTGTGCTACGCCTAGGCTACTTCACTTCGGGAATGCATTCGTAAATACTGCGCCATGTTTACTTGCAATGCTTAAAGCGTTGCCAGTAAACAATCCTTGGGGCCGCCGCGGTGGCCCAGTGGTTATGGCGGTCGAATTTCGATGGAGGCGAAATTCTAGACGCTCGTGTACTGTGCGATGTCAGTGCACGTTAAAGAACCTCAGGTGGCCAAATTTCCGGAGCCCTTCACTACGGTGTCCCTCATAGCCTGAGTTGCTTTGGGACGTTAAACACCCATAAACCATAAAAAACAAACCAGTAAACGAGCCTTGATGCACAAATGTCATTTTGCTTTCCTTTGGCACACTCGCCCAGGATAAGGAGAATTAGATGTAGTGCGGCTGCGCCTCAGCCAGCTGGTGCTGCCATGTCTCCTATCCAGATGGCCATGCTGCACGTTTCGCTTGGCACTTCCTGGAATGCTGGACCATGCTGAAAGCATTTTGAAGTTTTTCTCCGCATCCTACTGAAGTGGCATAATGTTTGAGGCATAGCCTGCGGCTTTTCAGGGGGCATTGCATATGTGGCTCTCGGTGCAAAAAAAAAAGTACGTTTTCAGGGAATCTCTCATCGGTTATCTCATGGCAATGTTCTGAAATCACAAATGCATAAAATTTTCTCATACGGTGTCTTATATAACTTTGTTTTGCAGTTTGTGCTTCTCTAAGTATCAAATTAACGTCAGCTTTTAGCAGCGCTGTTGTTCTTGCTGCATTTATTGCAAGGTAATTATTACATTAGCAAGTGTACTTTGCATAAGCTTCTGTGATCTGCATGCCAGGCGAAAGGAGGAGCAGCGCCATTGGCTCGCTTTGGTGCAAATGGCCTTAGTGTGCCACATTGCTACTCCACTACCCATACTTTTACACAGGTTTGAACCGCATGTTTCGGTAGTCTGTGGATTGATGGATGGACAAAAATATGCGTGCAGAGATGGAAATACAGTTTTTAAATGCATTCCTGCATTAAACATACCGTATTTACACGATTGTAAGTTGAACTATTTTTGAAAATCTTAAGGGGGGGGTCAACTTAAAATCAAAACCAAAGCATCGCACCATAAATAAAGGCTCGACAAACGAGACATCGGGCATGCTACAACGTGGTTGCATTTTTGCTGCGCGGCTCCGTCGCATCGCTCTTAGTGCTGGCCTTGAGTAGCTGCTATGTTAGCGCACAAAACCGGCATTCCCACCCCGCGCTAAAGGCGGCTGATGGTGGCTGTCGATAAGCAGCAAACCCACACCATCCTACTCCCCACACGGGGCCGCAGATTGCATCTGCTGATAAGCGACGGCGGTTCCATAACGCATTCGCATTCTGCTCTTAATAGGTGTCTGCCAAGTTTCTTTTTGTTTACTTTCAATCGTGCACTCGGCGCTCAAGGGAGCGTCGATAGTTGATGGAAGGGCCGCTGTTCCAATAGTGGTGGCACCCCCATTCGGAATCGCAGCGGCGACGGGGAGTGTCGGTAGCCAACAGAAGAGCCGACGCCGCTCATGCATTGTTTCTCCTTGCCTCTGACGCGTTTCACCAAGTTTTTAATGTACTGCTTCGTCATTTGTGCTCCGGGTCCGGTAAGCTTCCGGCGCATGTTCACTGTAACATTCAAGATGGCTGTCATTCTTTACGCCCAAGAAACGAACTGCGCACCGGGTCGCAAGTTTAAACGTTCGCAACAGCTGATACTGGTGTGGCAGCTGTAGCGAGGCAAAATTTTCTCCTGTTCCACACGATGTCGTGATGTGGCTGTTTGCGAAGTGCGGGATTTCGCTGCACGGGGATGTTAGAACGACGAGTTGTGGGACCGGAGCAGCGATCATGACGGCAGCGCTAGTGAGGACGATGGCGCAAGTGTGGACGAGTAGTCCAGCGAGTAATACATTCTCATTTTGGAATGTGCCCACGGGCGCTCCCGCGTGCGGCAGCCGGTAGTGGCTTGCAGTAAGCGGAGGCGGCAAGATAGTGCTATCGTGTTCTATTATTGAAGGCCAAGTGTAAACGACCTCCAAGTTTTTTTTTTTTTCAGAAATGTGATGTGGAGGGTCGACTTACAGTCGTGTAAATACAATAGGTACATAGTCCCTACATAGATAGCTTGGTTGGTACAGCAATGTATGCAACGTATGGAGGTCACGGGTTTGGATCTCACAGGCAGTATGTGGTAGAGCCACCACAGTGGCTCAGTGTTTATGGTGCTCAGCTTCTGGCCCAAAAGACACTGGTTCGATCCAGGCTGCGGCAGTCACATTTCGATGGAGGCAAAATGCTAGAGGCCCAATTAGTGTGTGACGTCAGTGCACGTTAAAGAACTCCAGGTAGTTGAAATTATCTTGAGGAATTTACTGGAATTTACTATGACGTTCCTTGTACCTGGAGTCGCTTTGGGACATTAAGCCCCATAAAACCAAACTCTTCATACTGTTTTTCTTCAACTTTTTCATCAGACTTCATTGAGAAAATAATTATGCTTGCAATATACACAACTATCTGTACCCACCTATAGACCTCCTTCACCCCGCGACGTCACGAAGATGTGGCGCTGATGTCAGCAGCGACTTTTGCACGGTAGGCACCTGTTTTGCCTACCGTAAAACAGGTTCCGCCTGCCCGTGCCTACCGCAGCTACCGGCGGCTGCATCATGCCTGCACACTGCAGCATGTATTGACCAGCTGCGTCACCATTGGATCCACGCAGTGGCATAAAAGGAAATTTAAATTAGCCTCGATAGGTTTCTTGCATATAAATACCGCATTAGGAAACTGGCTAACAGGGAATGAATGGGCTACAGTAGTAAGGCGCGAAGTCTGGGAGTCTATCGGCCCTGCCACTCAGTGCACTTAATAAAGTTACTGCGTTCATTCACCTGAACATCAGCATAGTATGCTTATTACTGCGCTAGGAAAAAATCAGATATGTAGCTGCACACGTATCACCTTGAGCCGGTGTGCAAGGGGTGCCGGCAGGTTCACTTGCCCCCAAGGAATGCGTTCTTTTGTTAGCAGCACATGTTTTAATGATGACGGCGAGAAAACAACAAGGACCAAAGAGGCACACGAACACAACAGGACAGGCGCTATGCACCAACTAGCCCAAACCAAAGTACTTCTTGAGTATATTTTAATGCCATGTTTTATGGCATTTAATATTTTCTTGAAACTCTTTCTTAATATGACCAACGTAATTATTTGATTCGAGTAGAAAGAAGTCTGGTAAGTTGTGTCAATCTTGCGCGGTCACGTTGGCGTGCTTAGAATAGTGTACCTTAAGTGTGCTAAAAGCCACTTCCTCTTCCATTGCATCATGCATGTGCTATGTTTCATGAGGTAGTAGATATGATCGCGAAGCTTGTTGGGAAAGAAGCAGGCCTGCTACTAACAGACATGTGGTGAGGTTGAGAGGGGACGTGGCAATGAAGTGTTTTATTTATGCATACGATATGTAACTAAGTTTAGTGCAAATATGAAACTGCTACACTAGTTTCAGTAATGCATTTTATTTTTGGCTATACCTGGTGCAGTTCTGGGGAAATTATAATTAACACCCTCATCAAGTCACCCCAAGGGCTTAAATAATTGAGTAGAAAGTGCGAAATTTTTTTTTGCCAGCATGTTCACAAAGCCCTGTTCTGTATGATGATGCTATTAGTTCATTTTTTTGATGACCAGTACTTATGCATGCATAGTTACATGAAAACGTTTCTTACCAAAATAACATAGTACTGCAGGTGTAGGAAAAAAAATCGAAATTTATTACACCCCTTACTATCTCAGGAATCGTTTGCGACAAATAGAATCATTCTATTTTCATGCATTACGAAATTACGAAGGGGTGAGGATGCCAATCGCAGAAAATGTGAAAGGTCAGAAAAAGAACCTTAAAGTTTATTCTCTCGTTTATGGCCTCTTCGCTTTCGCTCTGGTCAAAGAAATGCAGCACTGAAATCAAAGAAAACCTCAAAAAAAAACAACATAGAAATTATCTCACAATTTTCATTAACCACACATAAAAAAAAAGCATAGTTTAGAAATTTCTACTGAATTTTTCGTCGCGAAACAGATTTTAGGGCTAGCAAAGAAAATAATGCCAGAAATAAATTTTCACCAAATAGACCAGTTAAACAAGGGGAGAAGTTGGCCTGGCTGGTGCCTGATCTTGAGGCTAAAAACAGCGCTTACGCGAGACAGAGGAGATAGGAGACACGGCGCTGTCCCCACTTTTCGCACAGCGAGACACGTGTGTCAACTGACGGTGAGCGCACTTCTGCTCCACCGAAACAACGCCAACGCTTCCCTTCACGACTGCCCCGAAGTAAAATCATTCAGGCAAGTGCAAAGTGTCAAAAACTTATTTTGTTCAAGAAATCAACGGCAGAAACGCTTTCTGTTTACTGCTAGCCATATATACAATACACAGTGGCGAACTATTTCTCTGAATACGCATACATGGCCAACACGAGCTCGTGACTCCGAGAAATTAGTAAGTTGAAAGCATCAACCATTGCTGTGATTCGCAGAAATTGAAAGCGTGCCTACAAGCCTTGAAAACCCGGGCTCAACACCTCTCCGCGATGCCACTCCCTGGCCTCTTGCCTACCATGAGCCCGCTAGCGACAGCAGCACCACCTCGTTTTTTGCAAACATACAGGAGGTCTATAAGAACTTTGATTATCATCATGGTTCAAGATCCTGAATGCCCTAGGTTATTACAGCATAGACCGCTTATAACGCATACTGCGGGAGTCTGGAAAATCCACATTATAAACGGTACTGCACTGTAACCAGAACGTAGCTTTTCCATGCATTCACATCTTCAGAATGGCCAGCCTACCTTTCAAAGTGCACCTGACAATGCATCAGATGAACAGCATTTACAATCGCAGGCAACAAAGAAGTTTATTCGATCTTTTTGTCTAAGCATTGTAATGAATGAAAGAACGGCGTTATTTTAGTCTGGTGCTGTGAACTGCGTTGCTAATGGCTTCGTCTGCAAAAACAGTGAGGTACTTGAGCGCTTGCTCGCTGAGGTTTCTCTGAGCGTAGTAGAGGCGCAGTTTGTTGCAACTGTCGAGCGCGTCTTTGAATGAAACTTTTGCTGCACTTTCACTCACTTCGTCAGGCTCATCCTCGGATAGAGGCTCATATCGACCACGCATCGCTGCCATGATGTCTTCACCTGTGGCGGCTACTTCACACACAATGCCGCTGGGATCGGCGACGACGATGAGCTTATCTCGTGCCGGTCCTTGAAACACTGAATACAACTGTTGATTGGGTTGAAACCATCATGCCCCAAAATGTTTGCAAGGCACCTGGCCTTGGCTTGCAATATCGAGCCACTCACAGGAACGCTCTGGGCCTGGACCTCGCAAATCGTGCAAACAAAGCAGCGACATCTTCATACTTCGACGTATGAATCCGCTTCCTTGCAAGCAAAGCGGAGTCTTCCTGCAGCTGTTGTCACAACTTGTCGCTGTTCTTCCAAATGGCTGTTGTCACAACTTGTCGCTGTTCTTCCAAATGGCGGACACAGTAGCATTGGCGACACCATACTTCTTTCCCACTGTAGCCTTTTTCAAACTGCTCTTGACGTGCCTCACAATGCACTGCTTGGTTTCGAGAGCTTGCAGTTTTGTGGCTTTCGGAGGTGTAGACGCCATTGGAACTGAAGACAGCCTAGGCTGGTAGACTTGCTCACGTTGCCAGCTGACTTGCCTACGTTGTCAACTTTTCGCTACACGAGACGACACATATTGTGCTCATGGGCTCAGGCGTGACAAGAAGCTGCCGCAAGCACACGTGGTACGAGCAGCGCTTGCAGCGTCATGCCATGCGACTGCGGCCGCCGCTCTAGTATGTTCGTTTGGCCATGCCATCATGTGCTTCCCAGTTTTGGGCAATCAGTGTGCCCAACGGAGGCGCATCGGAGAGTGAGAGGAAAGACGCCTGCTTTGGGACTTTTTTCTATCCTCTTCAGCCTTGCGTTGAACCACGCTGACAACGCTTCCCCGCCCCGCCTGTTGCCCTCCTCTTGTCAATCTGGGAAGCATGCTCCACTCGTCCGCGTGTACCCACGGGCCCGCGCCGGTACGCGGGCCGTCAGGCTTTCTAGAAACTGCACTATATGTGGTCTTCGGTTATGTGCTGCCACGTATTAAGCGGTATGCTAATACATTAGACTCCATGGGAAGCGAAGCAGTTGTTACAAAAAGCCGCATACAGTGCGGCCCCACATATAAGCGGTTACGTTATAAATGGTCTGAGCTGTATAAAACTTCATGAATTCTCCAAAGGCACATTCCGGTCATTTCATAAAGGCCTCCAGAGTGAATGCATTCTGCTTTATTTTCAGAAAGCATCCGATACAGTTTGCTATGCTGCCTCTATTCCTGGCTCATTTGAAATATATACTACTTTGGCTCTAAAACTGCTTTGCTGACCATCCACAGAAAGCGGCAATAAAGGGTGTCGAAGCAGCCGCCATGCTCATGTCCTCTTGACTACATCAGGACTCTGTTTTAGGCCCCCATTTTCAGCAGTGATATTGGTTCTGGTATAGCATAAAAAATTGGACTACATGTGGATGACTGTTATCATACAAGAAAGATGATTTGGACAGTTTACCTTTACAAATTGATCTTGAAACATGTGCTCTTGTTCTCAAAAGTGACTCCTGTCCCTAATAGTTTTTAAGTGTTGTCACCTGAATGCTGTACCCTGTGCAGTCAACAGTATTATAACGAATTGAAAATCGGAGGGTTTGCATCACATCTCCAACGTAACAAATTCTTCAGGATGCTTAGTGGAATTATTTTAAAGCAGCGAACTATAACCGGACCTTGGCACGTGGCCAGTGACAAGGCTTTGGTTGGCGCAGCGACGGCAACACATTGTATGCATGTTGTATGGCTGAAATAGCGATTGGAGGTGCAGACTGTGTTTATAAAATGCGCATTGCAACCAAATACGACCCTCAAAAGTACTTGCTCAAGTGGTGAGTGGGCAGTGTCTTGCAATTAATGTTTGTGACACTGAAATGTGGTGTTGTATGCAGAAAACACCTGAACAGAGGCCACGAAATCTGAAGTCAAACGCATTGTGCAGGAATGAACTGCTGCTTGGCTGCCATACTTTAGGGTGGGGAGGGAAGCCCACAGGAAATGTTTCCTTGGATTTCCTGAACCTCAAAAAAACCTTGGGATTGCCCTTTAAAGGACTGGCACCTAAGTTTTGCATGCATGCTTTCTTTCAAATCAAGTGATAGACGTTACAAAACATAGATCACCGTGTGGCATTCGCCTATAACCGCTACATAATTTATAGTTGAATTTTTTCTCTCATGCTGTTTCAGTTTCATCAACTGAACAGCTGCGACGGGGCATTAAGTCATTTCAGGCGTGGAAAAAAAGGCAATGCACCATATTTACCTACTTGCATAATTTACACTTTTTTCCGGTAATTTATAGCTCCAAAAAGGGTGTGTGCAAATTATGCGCACATCCTACATTGCCACATATACAACAGCCCCACAACTCACACTCTTTACTGGTAAAAAAAAAGGTAGATTGCAAGTAGAGGTCGATGCATAACACCCCTTCTCCCGAGGGGGCATGACGGTGTATGAGCTCAAAGCAATAAATCCTCAACAGCACACTCGCAAAGCCAGCAGCCACTGGCAGATGGATACAAAAGGCACCAAAACCACCCTCACATGTGCCTGGTTCACTAGCAGCAAACGAAACTGCCAGCGGCTCTGTAGTTTCAGGTTCTGTATACCGGAAGTTTGTGCCGGGGAAAGTGACTGTCAGCATGAGCGAGCTAAGTAAATGGCACGCAATTCCAACTTTCTTTACCCAAAGTAATTTACAAGTGAATTAACGAGTTTTTCTTTTCACATGTGTGGCTGTCAGGGAATGGGCGAGGGGCACGTAATACCGGTCACGCTCGTCCCTCACATGCAGCAGGTATGACTTTGCTGTGGCTTTGGCGTGGGAGTGACATGGTGACATCATCTTTAGAGCGGCGTGGTGGAACCTTTACGCCACTCATATCAGTCGTAACTGCACACAGCAACGTGGCCGCACCAATCTTCTCAAGCCTGCCTTGTGTGCACGGTGTCGCAGCAGGGAGCATAAAATATCTAATATTTTTTCATAAACTCTGGTATAAATTACGGATGCACAAATTAAAGCAGTAAGTATGGTAACTGCTTATATGTTCGGCGCATTGTACAACCACGTACCTTGATGCTGTTGCTGGTAAACTGCGCACTCGCGTTGTACCTCGACAGGTCGTTGCCCCCCACATACAAAATCGCGAAATCTGCAGGCTGCAGACTGATGGCCACCAAAGCTGAATATGCATGTCACCACCGACGGGAAACACCGTGAATGGGACCTGCACAATCACTTCAGTTGTATGTCGCTGACGCATACCCCGCGCAACGCCACTGCAAATCGACACTAACAAACGCTGGAAGCGACAGCTAGCACAGCGAGAGGAAGAGAACACAGAGCAGGCCGCCAATTTGGTGGCACGGTCGAAGTTCGCGCGGTTAACTCACGTGAAACAGAAGCATGATTACCAGGTACTTTTTGACACAACTCAAATGCACGTAAATATCGCAGCCTTGGGATTTCTGAAACGCCTAAAATGCCTAGGGGCCATAAGGCGCTAGGTTCCATACGCTAGAGGGCTGGTGTCCCTATCGGTTCCTGCTCCAAATAGACGTGTCCGAGAGTGTGTGCCCCAGCCGAAGGGCACGAAGCAAGTAAAACCTGTGGCAACCCAGTCTTTTTTGTTTGTGCGGTTCAACCCATCCCAGTCCTCCCTAGGTCTGACTCCGCCCTTAGATTTCCCTGTCCCTAGGGGTAATTCCCTTCCCCTGGCAACATTTGTTTGTGTTGTTTGTCCAACTGAAATAATTTTTAGTATCATATTTGAAAACAATGCTTATAAATTTTGCAGAAACTTTTTATAGTTTTGTTTCTATGTGATTTGAATTTTGTTTTTGTATTGTGCATGATTGCGTTACTCCTTTGCTTGGCAGATTTGTCTCCCGTTGCATTGTGCAAGCGTCGTCGCTGATCCCTCGGTCTGCGTTCTTGCTGTTGAGCTAATTGCTGTATACTTTGCAGTAACTGCACTGTTTTATTACTGCATTGTCCAGTCACAGCTCCCTTGAGCTTTCTTTTTGGCTGCTGCCATATTCTGTGTTGCGCTGGGTGTTCTACTGCTAAGAGTTTCTCCTTGTTTGCTCTGTTGTGCGTTCTTTGTTTGCCAATGTGAATTGTGTTTGTGTCCATCGCTGATGTGCCCTTGTAAAAATGGAGGCACCAAGTGTGCCTCCCGCAGTCACCTGTACGAGATAAGTTTTGGTGTCCTGTGTGCCAAGCCTCCTACAGTTGTGATCAGTGTACTCATCTGTTGGCCCGCCGTGGCCACTTGTTGCAGCACCACGAGCAAAATCACGGGTTCGTGTCGAGGCTCAGTACGCATCAGTTCTCTTCCTATTCAGGTGAGGAATATGCACATGTCCTTGGCGCCCTTTTTTTGTGTGTGTGCATGCACGAAAAAAGTGTGGGCAATGCCTCCTGAAGAACATTCCTGAAGCGTCAGTGGTTTTTCTGCCCGCCCAATGCCTCCTTTATAAAACTGTGCCTGTCCGTTATGGCGCCACACAACAGGACTGCCGCGGTTCACTTGCTGCTCGCAACGCGGTGCTGCTAGCTGCCACTGCGGCACTACGGGTTTGGCTTGTGACGCCGTCAGAGGAGGATGCCTTTTTTCAGAGCTCCAGCGACTACGTCCGAAGCTAAATGCTTTTTTTGGTATTTGCGCTTGTACATGCTGTCGGGCGGTAGTTTTAAACCGAGTTAAGGGTAGGAAGGCTAGTGGAAGTGTGTGTGACTAAGGTTCTTGTGTAGGAATTTTGGCAGGCTTTTACGTTGTGTAGTGTCGAAGGTTCTTGGTGTAGGAATTTTGGCGGGCTTTTACATTGAGCAGTGCCGAAGGTTTTGTGTAGGAATTTTGGTGGGCTTTTACATTGCTTAACAAGGTGATGGTTCGGGCTAGTGGGTATGCGTTATGATCCATAGCGCAGCAACAAAACAGGGGACAAACACAAGCGCTAACTTCCACTACAGCTTTATTTGGTGCACACAGAATTTATACAAGAAGTAACGAATGATACCAGTCAGATTAGACAAGATACTTTGTGAACAAAGCTTAAAAATCACATGCAATGCATTTCATCGGTTGGCATACTGCTCCGAGGCTAAAAATGCCACATCTTTCTTTGTCAGCGACAATGACGGACTGCTGACGCAGCTTTCAGGTCCAGCTCTTTCGATTGCGGCAGCCTCGATAATTTCCCTTTTAATCTATCGGCATTTCTGCCTATCACCTTGCATTCTTTAAAACCAGGCTTGCATTTATGAACACGACAGTGCCGTGCCAAATTGCTGGAACCGCCATCCCGAACTTCCCTATGGTGCTCGCTTAACCGCTCATTAAGACATCTGCTTGACTGCCCAATGTACTCCTTGCCGCATGAAAGCGAGATACTGTAGACTATTTCTTCAGTACACTGCACGAAAGGGTTTCTATGCCGAATCGTGCAACTATTCTGAAGCCTGCTGTCGGGACAGGTGGCCTTGCAAATGCGGGACAATTTTTCCGGTGCAGACATATACACCTTCACTCCCACTTTTTGTGCTACCTTCTTGAGGGAGTGTGACAGCTTGTGGATATATGGCACCACCACTACCTTGTTGCCCCCTTCGCCATCAGTTCCAGTTCCAGGAAAAATTGTCCCGCATTTGCAAGGCCACCTGTCCCGACAGCAGGCTTCAGAATAGTTGCACGATTCGGCACAGAAACCCTTTCGTGCAGTGTACTGAAGAAATAGTCTACAGTATCCCGCTTTCATGCGGCAAGGAGTACATTGGGCAGTCAGGCAGATGTCTTAATTAGCGGTTAAGCGAGCACCATAGGGAAGTTCGGGATGGCGGTTCCAGCAATTTGGCACGGCACTGTCGTGTTCATAAATGCAAGCCTGGTTTTAAAGAATGCAAGGTGATAGGCAGAAATGCCGATAGATTAACAAGGGAAATTATCGAGGCTGCCGCAATCGAAAGAGCTGGACCTGAAAGCTGCGTCAGCAGTCCGTCATTGTCGCTGACAAAGAAAGATATGGCATTTTTAGCCTCGGAGCAGTATGCCAACCGATGAAATGTATTGCATGTGATTTTTAAGCTTTGTTCACAAAGTATCTTGTCTAATCTGACTGGTATCATTCGTTACTTCTTGTATAAATTCTTTGTGCACCAAATAAAGCTGTAGTGGAAGTTAGCGCTTGTGTTTGTCCCCTGTTTTGTTGCTGCGCTATGGATCATAACGAATTTTACATTGCATAGTGCCGAAGGTTTTTTGCATAGGAATTTTGGCAGGCTTTTACGTTGCGTAGTGCCCAAGGTTTTTGTGTAGGAAGTTCAGTGGGCTTTACGTTGCGTAGTCTGCCGGACGATGGGTCGGCAAGCTAGGAAAGTCAAGGTGGACGGGGACGGGGAGTTAGTGCAGTGCCAGGAGTGCGACCGTTGGTGCTATTTAGACGAGACCACGTTCGGGAACTTATCCGAGACAGATGGCGCTAGCTTTACGTGCAAGATATGTAAGCGTTTTGAGGAGGCCGTTCAGACGTTGAAAGGGGAATGGGCAGCTAGGATTAAGAAACTCAAAGGGGACCTGAAGGTGGAACGAGAGGAACGGATTAAGCTAGAAACTCAGGTCACAGAGTCGCTTAAGAGGGAGGAGGCTAATGCCAACCTGTTGGAGCGAATTGTGGGCGAGCTGAAGGAGGAGCGGGAAAAGAGGGCTTAGCTAGAAGAGCAGGTAGAAGTGCTCAGGTCGCGGCTGGCAGGGCACCCCGGTTCGAAGCAGTGTCAGGTGGGGGACGAGGCTCGTCGATCCTAGTGTTCCTGTATATGCTCTCGCAGGGAACAGAGTTGCGCGTCTGTTTTCCCTCGCCGCTCCGAACGCCTTTCGCCGAGAGGCGATCACATGATTTGAGTGACGTCAAGCGTTCAACTTTCCGTGGAGAAGCTGACTTTAAGGCGCAGTGAAGAGCGACCCCTCGTCAGCTTGACTCCTCATGTGAGTGAGCCCACGCTGTTGGCTACATTTCCCACATTTTCCATGCACACCTGTGGTGTCAGGTTTGGGGTTCTGCTGTGGTAGTGAGCAACGCAGTCGTCAGCTGCGACTGCGTGCAGTGTGCCAAACTGCAGCAACCGCACTGGAAATGGCAAAGCGTTTTACGAACTGCAATTTGGATGGTCAGCGGCTGAAGTGCGTCGGCGATTAAAGTGGCTTTTGAGAATGGGCCGCGTTAAGCACGACCAAATATTATAATTTAATAACTCAGATGAAAAGATCATGCTTTTTAATAAAAATTAGGTAAGCTAATAATATCAACTAGAAAGAGTACTTTTAAGCTCCTTTAAAGATTCAGTTCACTGCATTTAGCAATTGGGTGTATTTTGTAATATGTTTTAGACAAGGTATTGAGTTTGAAATTTTTTTCGTTAGGTCAGACTTGCCTGTTGAATGCATTGGTGTTGCTTTTGTCTGCTTGCCTGAAACAAGTTGCAGAATCATTTTAATGTGGGTTTAGGGAGATGTGTTTTCATGTTTTGCATGCATGACTCACACAGAACGTGCGGCGGCACCAGCTGTGAAAAACGTAATTCATCGCTATACTTTTTTTTTTCTTAAAGAGGCTCTGAAACGCCTTCCGAGCAGAGCACATTACCTCAATTAATCACTGCACTGTGTTGCCGAAAACCGGAGCCAAATATTACTCTTCTACAGGCAGCAGACGACCCACAATCGCGCATCAAAGTTGGCAAGCTCTTTCCGGCGACTTTTTCATGCTTGCACCCTCCTCCGTCTCCCGCATCTGCGTAGACAAGGTGAGAGGTGGCTATTGGTTAGATTCTTTCAGACATCAGGCAGCTACCGCAGCCGCGGCCAATAAGCCGCTTAGCTCCGGCGGGTCGGGAAGCTCCGCTCCCAGAGGCGGGTCGGCGAAGGAGCGCTTACCTTTCAGCGTGCAAAAAGTGACGAAAGAGGGAAAGGCACGAAGACGCTGAAATTCAAATTTTAACTACAGATAACTCAGCTTCTACAAAGCGCATTTAAAAAATCCTTGCTGGACACTATTCGTGAAGCGGCGTGCTTCAATATCCCAGGCATGCCGCAACTTTATTAGTGCCCCCTTCACAGCCCCTTTAAGACGAGCACGCAGGAAGGCAGGACGAGATAGACGCTGTCCTATCCGGAACGGGAATGCTTGTTCATCTGAAATTACTTGTTCCAAAAAAAAAAATCTCGCAGCCTGTTTCTAGTATTTTTTGGAAATTTGTCATGGCTTCAATTTGCTGCTAACCTCTGGCGATTTTTTTTTCATGCTGTATGCACACCCTCGGCAAATCAGATTAATTTTGACATTATGTTTAAAAACTTGCGACCGAGTGCAATTTGTATGCAAATGAAAAAACAAGCGCAAGTGCTCTACACAGCGAGCCCATAAATGCAGCCCCTGTACGCACGAGCGTAGGCTTTCCCGTACAGCTTGGAACATGATGGCGGACCTTCGTGCAACTCTGCTCCCTGCGGTAGCATATACAGGAACACTAGTCGATCCTACAGTGCTGTAGCGCAGCAGGCTTTGAGTGGTGAAGAGAGAGAGCTAAAAACGGGCACGCAGACTCACGACAGTAGCGTACGGCGGCGGGAGAGACGGCTATTGCGATCCAGAGGGCAACAGTCGTAGTTAGGAAGCGAACGGTTAGAGCGCAGGAGGGTTCTGGTAGTCAGTGACTCGAACGTAGCGAGGGTTGTGGGAGGCATTTTGACGACAGTGAAGGTGACAGGCGGGTGCAGGTGGAGGCCCAGTCATGGAAGTTTATGGTAGATGCAATTGGCCAAAGCCCAGGAGATGATGGGGGGCAACATGGATGGCAAACACCTTGTCGTTATCCATGCTGGTCTTAACGATATACTGAAGGGGAGGGGCCAGAATCTCGAGAAGTAGTTAGAAGTGGGGATGCGTAGGCTTAGAGAGGCCTCTGAGAGTGTGCATGTGACCATATGCACAACCACAGAGGTCCAGAGGCAGGCTAGCGAAGCGGTGTCGGCGGTGCGTGGGATCTTTCGGCTGGCTACGAGATCATTCACTCCACAGTCGCAGTGGACCCACGGGGATCCTCCTCTCTCCCTTGCTCGACACGTGACGAGGGCGTGTCCCTGTGTGTGGTGGAGCCTGTTTGGGCGCGGCAATACGTTTTAGGAAACCCCACCCTGGCGGAGATGCCCTCAACCTGGGGAATCTAGGGACGGAGAACTATAAAAACTGGACAGCGAGTGCAGTGACTCGTGCTTCTTTGTGGGCTCCTTCTGGATGCTCCATCATGCTTCACTTTGGGATGCTTTATTTTGGGATCCTCCATTACAATCCTACCTTAAGATCCTCTCTTCAGAGAGCAGTTAATTTTGATCTCTATGTAAATAAATGTAAATAAACCCTCTCATAACCTCCCTCCCATCATCCAACTCCTTTAACTCGTCAGCAGTCCTGTCCTGGTGGTGGTGGAGGTGTTCGGAGCAAACGTCGTTCCTGACCTGTGGTTCCGTCTAGGGTGACTCCGAATCCCTCATCCAACACCGGACTGATGGCGTTCAGTAACCTGATCGGTCTGTAATTTATTACGTCCTTGACGTCTCTTTCTAATGTTAATTGAGCGCTCCTCCAGGATCTCGGTACGCTCCAGGTCGTGGGATACTGCATGTACCTAAAGCCCCTCAATAGACTAAATGTAGCGCCATCTCCTCTCTCCCTGTCGTGCGCTGCCGCTCCTTCTCTCTCGTTTCGACTGTGGCTCCCCCTACGCGGTGCGGAAGTAGCAGACGCTCTCCGGAGAAAACACTGGCGCTAAAGCTGGCGCAAGGTATCGCGGGGCCTTTTCAGCTCGTATTTTTGTCGCAATTTCTTCATGTTATATTATGATTAGCTGCTGAAACACCAAGTTAGAATGAATGTCGTTGCGCTTCGGTATTCCTGCTGTTAGCTGTCCGGCACTGTGCCATGTTGCGCGCGACCTCGGCGCTGGTTCAGCTACTGCCTTCGCCTCCGTGCTTCAGTCACTCGTCGGTTACCGGCCAAAGTGCGCAGCGCGGCTTCAACATTACATTTGGCGTGCGAAAGCGATTGATCCGACAAGTTATCGTGCTGGTATCACTGGCTGGCGAGCTACCGATAAAGCTGCGGAAGCTCGTCGCTGATGCCAAAGCGATGTGCTCCGCTAGCTAGGCGTCGCTCTTGCGTGTGCAGCATATCAGAGCATGTTACATAATGCCATGCATGCCTTTTTTTTCTCTTTAGAGGCAGGGAGGGGTCTATAAAAGAAAGGTGGCAGTCGCTTTACAGGTGTGTGCAAGCAGCTACTGCGGATCATATCGGCGCTTGCGTGTGTTGAGCGTGGCAGCAAGATGTAGCGTGCTTGGCATTTTATACAGTATCTTAAAAAAATGAGCGAATACAAAGTATGATCTAACATGCGGCTTTGCCCCCTCCCACCCACCTTTGGAATCCGCGGTATCGCCGCACGCAGGCACCCATGGACCTTTAGAGGTGCTCCTAACATGCCCCTTCAGAGGTACAGAGGTAACATAGGACTTTGTCCCAGCCGCGCAGGAATTTGTTAAGTGTAAAATCGAGGGCCTTCGCATGTGAAATTAGTTGTGGTTAGCCAAACTGGTTGTTCGTTTCTAACAATGCGTAACTGAATGAATGTGCTCGCAACTCTTCTCATATGGCTCCTGATACTTAAATAAAGCTAAGGAGCAAGCGTTAACATTGCTGATCCCCAATCATATCGGATCTGGAGGCAGTATTCCTTTTGTTCATGCTACGTGAGAGCGTTTGGTGCAGAAAATAGCACCACGTAGATGTTCTTACGGCACATCCAACACTTCCCCTTCGCTGTGCTGACATTTAGGTACGTTGGCGATCAAAGGCTTCAATAAGTAGTTATGTTTTCACCAGTTTTGTGCAACTTTACTCGAGCTTTCGTGCCACATGGCTTTAACATTTAATAGCAAATTAAATTTCCAATACGGGTCACCAAGGAAACGAACATTTTAACAATTAAAACAGCGAGCACTAGGCAGTACCTGAAAGTGGATCACTGTGTATGAAATTTTGCTATAATAATTTGTTCATCTAGACAGTGCCAAACCTTGATACACACTAGGGTCCGAAATCAAAATTTTACATGGGTTCACAGAGGCCAGTGCACCCTTCCTGGTGCACAATAACCATATTTTTCAAGTCTTTTGGTGCTACAGTAAAAGCTTTGTCATTTCAACTTAAAGAAGGAACACAGAATATCAAGTAACAGCACAAAACATTTTGTTTTATTTCGCCTAGATACGTGTTGTAGTGCAGAAAAAAGAATAGAACAGACAGTGAACATAGATATATATCATATACATATAATTAGAGCAGACTACGTGAACACAAAACCAAAGAAAGCGACTACAGACAGGAAGATACAACGGCAGAAACTTACCACTTCACATTTTCCTAGGCTGCTGTGTCACTTTGCACTGATGGTATATGCCACAGTGATGATGATATGATGGCAGTGGAGAGTTATTAGTCGAATTAGCAGATAGAAATAATTTACGGATCACGAATACCTTCTTCCGCTAACGAGAAAACAAGAAGTGGATCTGGAAGAGCCCCAATGATGAGACTAAAAATGAAATCGACTTCATACTATGTGCTCAATCTGGCATTGGTCAGGATGTAGGCGTCCTCGGAAAGGTGCGCTGCAGTGATCACAGGATGGTGAGGTCTCGAATTGAGGGAACGAAAGAAGCTGGTGAAGAGGAAGTCCATTAACGAGTTAGCGGTAAGAGGGAAAGTACAGGAACTCAGGATATCGCTGCAAAACAGATATTCAGCTTTAGCTGAGGAAGACGATCTTGATGTTCATACAATGAACGATAATCTGACGGCCATCATTAGGGAGTGTGCAGTAGAAGTAGGTGGCAGGACAGTTCGACAGAATACCGGAAAGCTATCTAAGGCGACGAAAGATCTGATTAAGAAACGTCAAAGCATGAGGGTTTCTAACCCTTCCGACAGAATAGAACAGAGCTATCGAACTTAATAAATGAGCGCAAGGTAGCCGACATAAGGAAGTTTAATATGGAGAGAATCGAGCATGCTCTAAAGAACGGAGGTAGCCTAAAAGCGGTGAAGAGGAAACTAGGCAAAGGTAAAAACCAGATGTATGCGTTACGAGACGAGGAGGGCAATGTCATTGGCAATATGAATAAGATACTTAAAGTAGCCGAAGAGTTCTACACAAATCTACAATAGCTAAAGTAATCAGAACGTTAATGAGAGAGACAGTAGCACACAGCAAAGCGTCATCCCGCCAGTTACGGCAGAGGAAGTAAAGAAAGCCTTAGGAGCATTGGAAAGGGAAAAAGCAGTTGGGGAGGATCAGGTAACGGCAGATCTGTTTACGGATGGAGGGCAGATTGGGCTAGAAAAACTAGCCACCCTGTATACGCAATGCCTTATGACTTCGACCGTACCAGAAGCTTGGAAGAATGGAAACATCTTAATTCATAAGAAGGGAGACGCCAAGCACTTGAAAAATTACAGACTGATCAGCTTACTATCTGTTGCCTACAAGGCATTTACTGAGGTAATCGCTAATACAGTCAGGGCAACCTTAAAGACTTTAATCAACCAAATGATCAGGCAGGCTTTCGTAAAGGATATTCCATAATAGATCATATTCCTAATATCAATCAGGGGATAGAGAAATGCGCAGAATATAACCGACCTCTATATATAGCCTACATTGATTATGAGAAAGCATTCGATTCAGTGGAAACCTCAGCAGTAATACAGGCATTGCGTAATCAGGGTGTAGAAGAGCCTCATGTCAAAATACTGGAAGATATATATAGCAACTGCACAGCTACCATAGTCCTTCATAAAGTCAGCAATAAAATTCCAATAAGGAAGGGCGTCAGGCAGGGACACGATCTCGCCAAAGCTATTCACTGCCTGTTTACAGGAGGTATTCCTAGGCCTGAATTGGGAATAAGAGTTAATGGAGAATACCAAAATAATCTGCGATTCGCTGATGACATTGCCTTGCTGAGTCACTCAGGAGATGAACTGCAAATCATTATCAATGAGTTAGACAGAGCAGTATGGTGGGTCTAAATATTAACATGCAGAAAACCAAAATAATGGTTAACAGTCTAGCAAGGGAACAGCAGTTCACAACTGGCAACGAGGTGCTGGAAGTAGTAAAGGTCTACTTAGTGCAGGCAGTGACAGCTGATCCGGATCATGAGAGGGAAATAACTAGAAAGATAAGATTGGGGTGACGTGTATATGGCATGTTCTCTCAGATAATGAACAGCAGTTTACCAATTTCCCTCAGGAGAAAAGTGTACAACAGCTGTATCTTACCGGTACTCACCTACGGGGCAGAAACGTGGAGGCTAACGAAAAGAGTTCGGCTTAAGTTAAGGACAACGCAGCGAGCCATGGAAAGAAAAATGATAGGTGTAACGTTAAGAGACTGGAAGCGGGCAGAGTGGGTGAGGGAACAAACGCGTGTTAATGACATACTAGTCGAAATCAAGAGGAAGAAATGGGCTTGGGCAGGGCATGTACTGTGAAGGCTAGATAACCGCTGGTCCTTAAGAGTAATACCCCTGTCACACGGGCACTTTCGATCCTCATTGAGCTCGATCTGCATCGAGATTTTCGAGCACGCTCAAAACATCCGGTGCTACACGGGCATTTTCAATGCTCATTGAGAAGTTTCCCTCATGTGTGTTAGGTGGCGCCAAATGTTCCGCCGACAGCCATTACATGGCGATGTCCGGCAACACTGTGCAGTCGGGGGCAGCGGCAGCCAGATCCGTAGCCAAATCAGTACATTGCGTATCTGCGCCAGGTTTTTGTGGCGCACCTCTGCTGTTGTGCGATGCAACCCGAGGGCCCGCAACGCCTCCGCGATTTCTGCATAGACTGCGGCGTTTCTCTTCTGGCGCCGCAAATTATTTAGGCGGTCCTGCCAGCAGTCGATGAGAGCGGCTGCCTCGCGCTCGCTCCACAGTTTCCGCGCCGACGAGCAGGAGGACGCCATCTTTGTTTACACTGACGGCGAAGCTTGGAGCGTGGTGTAGAGATTATTTTCAAATGTTTGCATATAAGCAGGCATAGTACCTGAAAAGTGTTCTGTATTACATTTTAATCAATTACAACAACAACAATTGTGGTTTGGTTTTGTTAACTTGTGTTTATTTTTATAGCTTCATGAGAGCGAGAGTGTTTTCGATTGTGCTTTGTGCTTGGAACCTCAAGCACTCTTGAGGAATCGGCATCGAGTCAAGCAGGATCGAGTTCGATTGCGCTTGAAAGTGGCCGTGTGACAACCGTCGATCTGCATTGAGTTCGATGAGCATTGACTCAATGAGGATCGAAAGTGCCCGTGTGACAGGGGTATAACAGAGCGTAGCAGGGGGTGGCAGAAAACTTAGGTGGGCGGATGAGATTAAGAAGTTTGCAGTCAAAGGTTGGATGCAGCTGGCAAAGGACAGGGTTAATTGGAGAGACATGGAGAGGCCTTTACACTGCAGTGGGTGTTGTAAGGATGATGATAATACATCTAATACAATGCACAAGATGTCAACTTGTTTTTCAAGCTGTACTACAAACTCTCATAACTCAATACTCAAAATTGTGAAACAAATAGGAGAAAGGAATTGAGACGGACACAGAATTGCAAAATTCTCAGCGGGCACTAATATGTACAAGGGTCTTCCAAACGCAGATTTTGATTATATCATTACAAAAACTTCTTTTTGGCATAACAGGCACAGAGAAACAAAGTTGCTATTTCTGAGGCTTTCAAAAGGTGTGAGAAAGGTTTGCAGTTGTTTTAGGTCTCCAACTTGGCATCATTTTACATGGCTGGTTGCCACCTGTTTACCAACACTCCTGCTGCCACATTTTACAGTAGATCTGATCTCAGCCATGCGCTGGTTTTCCTTGCACAAATATATATGAAGCCTTGTTTTCAGGTATACTTTGAGAAGTTTGTTTGCAATGTTATGACAGTCTGGAAAACAGTTAACCTGGGTTATACTTTTCAGCACACAGGCCTCAAGCTGAGAAAGTGTAAGCTCATTCTGGAGAACTTTTGCACTGTTCACGCGGAAAAGGTTTTCAGCACTTTCCAAAAATTGAACAACAGCTCGTGAAGGCAAAGCAAGTCATATTTTCTCTGTATACGACTTAAGCTGAGTGTGTTGGCCTCCTTGCATGTTATAGCTTTCTGACATTCATCACAAATAGACATGTTTTTTGGACATTGCTCACAATGTACCAGCAAGGTACTCAAAAGACTTGCTGAAGGGTACTTAATGCAAGTATGTCCTCAGGGAATGCAACGTTGGTGATGTCAACATTTTCTTTCTGTTTTGCTGGTAGGCTGCTCAGACCTATCAGCGAGTGCCCTGAGTCATTCATGGTCATAGTTAGATTTGCTTGGCCTGAAGAACTGCGCCATCGTTGCCGCACGAATTGCGCAGCGAAACTCGAGTGGCCTGGGGACGGGGTTTTTTGACTGGAGAGTTGAAAACAGGTTTTCTAGTGGGCCTTAACCGAATCGACTTAACAAAACACAGACAAAACCTTTCTTATTAAGATAAGTCTTGGAGTTTAAGGGCAACAGTACTAACTAAAATAATGCCAGTTTGGACTGGCTTCCAGAAATGTTTTCCATCCCCTATTTTAATGTTTGAGAACAAACAAATGACATCATTTAGGAACGAAACTGCCTCGGCATACTTCACCTGATCAAATTTGCTAATGGCAAGCTTTGTAGTTCTCGATGTCATAACCTTAAAGCAATTAAAAGCAGTTTCAAAAAACCACGCAGTAGTCAGGGCCTCATCTGGCAGGGACCCTCTTTGAACCAGAAGGCGTAATGCTGCTACGGTATCATGATTGAAGAGCGAAAATGCCAGACCAACTTTCATTTTTCCAAAATGACCGGGGTCCAGGCAAGAGGGCTTAAGGTGAGGTGCTATGTTGAGGTCAAGCTTAGAGTCGAGCTCGACAAGCCTTTCTAACTTGAACTAGGTTTACCTCGCTTGACGTTAAGCTTTGTTTCCTAACTATAGATTCAGGCAAAAAAATTGACTGTCCACGAGTTAGGTGGTTGCGCAGATTTTTCAACAGATGGGCAACGTCTGCCATGAAGTAAAGCTGTCGGCTGCTGTCACATGGATGAGAACAAGATACTTTGCTGCGGCAGTGCCTGCCAACAATTCCAAATTCTTTCCACAGGGCTTGATTGCCACCTCCCTTGTCGCAGACTATTGCATCTATTTTGATCCCAATGCTCTCACATGATTTGATGATTTCGAGAATCACATGTTTCACAGTATTACTGCAAAAAGAGTTTGATGTTAAGTGGTATGCTACTGTCTGCTTCCAGCGTGTGGTCACTCCAGCAAGCATAAAAACAAGACTATGCGTGTCCATAACATTGTCTGGGAGGGTACCATTTGATAAAGGAATGGTTGGCTTCCCAATCTCCGTATCAGTTCCCTGTTCGTAGGCAATTCCCGGGGTAAGCTGCATTTCATCCAATATCAGGACCGCATGCTTCTCATAGTCCTTCATGAGGTTCACCTGATAAAGAAGATACATGTAAATACTGTCACATTGCAAATGACTGCCTTCGTTGCAATAAAACAAAATATCTCCAGTAAAAAAACCACATCAGCCAATGAATGTATTGCAAACTTCCCCCCAAAGAATTAATGGTGTTAGTAGTTAGCTTTAGCATCCGCTTGGGCCCTTGTTGCCAAAACACGTATGTTCAGCAAGGAAAAGATGTGTTATGCCAGACATACTCACTTTGACAGAAAGAGATGGTAGAATTTTATGAAGTATTCCAGGCAAAAATTTCAAATCTTCTAGGTGTCTTTGCAGAGTGCGTTCAGACGGAAGTGGTGTCCCAATTTCTCGGACGACGTTATAACCCCGAGATCCACAAGACAGCCTGATTTTCAATCCCTTTTCAATGGTAGAAGTCGACCATGGTGTGCCGCGCATTGTAGATCTTTCCATGGATTTAAGCTGGTCATTTGCTAAAAAATGACAGGTCCGTCTCTTCAGGGCGCTTTTTTCTTGAAGTGCAGCATTCTTTTGTCGCTGACAGATGGACAGTTTCCGTTTGCGGCTTTTCAGCTCATCCTCTAGCTCAGCAATTGTTTTGTGCAAGGCAGCCTCATCGCCTTCACAAAAGGCCTCTTTTGATGTGCTCCCTAGTTGAAACAAAGACAAAAAGTGCATCATGAAACGAGCTATGGTATCATGTGTGTATTCATGAAGAAATGGAAAGCTCCCAAGTTTTAATTTAGAGAATCCCCTTTAGATTCACAGCAAGAAATCCTCACTGTCAAAATCAGTTACAGTTGCAGGAAGAGCCTCGTAACTAGTAGACATGCTAGGAGTTTGTATACCTGCGTATAATGCAGAAAGATCAAGACAAGAGAAAACCCTGATGAATTAAAGCATCCTTACCTTGCGACGAGTTCTGCAGCAAAGTGCAAGTGAAGTCAACATCTGAGCAGCCTATACAGAAGAAGAGGGAATATCATAAAATAGCTGTGCACATCAGCAGAATACAGCGTTAATGAATAGCACCAGATAAACACTCACTTTGCAACGAACTCTGCAACAGAGGGCTAGTGCTGTCAGCATCCGAGCAGCCTACACATAAAAGATTGTATATCGTGAAATAGCAGTTTACTCCACCAATATACAGCGTTGATGAATTGCACCCCATAGCGGACGCACCTTGCAATGAGCTTTGCAGTGAAATGCTAGTGGGGTCAGCATCCATGCAGCCTGCACAGGAAGAGACATCATAAGATGACTGCTCTTCACCAGAAGAAAAAGTGTTTATAAATGGTAGTTACTCGACAGATCTTCACTTTCAATGCAGTCCGCAGCTGCACACAGGAGCTCAAGGCCAGCAGGTACCAAAGAAGGCTGTGTGCCTGTGAACATATTGCATGACTGTTAGGTACAAAAAAAAACAGCTAAAACAGAACGAACAAAACCCCTCATGAGTGAATTTTGTGGATGAAAGTTACCTTGCCATGGTGGTATGCTGTAAGCAGGACCAGCTTCCAAACAGGCTGCAAAAAGTAATAATGAACACCATACACCCGCAATGAGCTTTGTACCGTATCACGTGCAGCGTGGTGATGACATCACACAGCAAGTACTC
Source organism: Amblyomma americanum (assembly GCF_052857255.1). NCBI lineage: Eukaryota > Metazoa > Arthropoda > Arachnida > Ixodida > Ixodidae > Amblyomma > Amblyomma americanum. The sequence continues at coordinate 8,207,609 of NC_135497.1, read as the reverse complement.
ACTCACCAGCAAAGCTATTGTCTTGTGGTGATTCAAAAGGTGTGCTGCAAGACAGCACAGCAGAACCTGCACCAAAGGGGGTGATGAAATCTATAGCTGACTTGGTACACGCATAACTTCATACATAAAATAGGTATGTATTCTCTGGTGTCCACAGCACACATTCCGTTTGAGATCGAATAGGAATGAGTTCCCCAAACACATCAGGTGGCGAACGTCATTCTAACCTAACCACATAATATGCTCCTGTGTATGAACCGATTACTGACGTCAGATGGCAATGCCGTTTGATTCGAAAGAGAGATAAAATTGCCTAGTGTGAAGGTATAACTTATATAATGAGATTTAAGCGTTATTCTGCGAGTCACCAACATCACATGGTATAAGTCTAAAAATTATCAACTCTTTGTGCTCTTCACAACCGAGTTGACAACATCAGTACATCAAAAAATAGCTCAGAGGAGCATCTTTAAAAGTTCATGAACACGTTTATTACGGTGAAAAGGCATAATACAGTCGCCCACATAGCACATTTTGCATTAAAACGAATAAAGTTTTTAAAGTTCGGTAGTGCATGTTTCATTGCAACTTGCAACAATCATGATATGGAACATGATAGAGATTACCAAGGCAAATATGCATACAGGTTGAACACTGAGTACACAAAAAATTAGTCGATGAAATAAAACGTTTGACGAAAACTCGTCTGGTCGGGGTGAATCACAAATCGTGACATTCCGTCAAAAAACATGACATAGAGGACGCCATTGATTTCACCACCGAGGTCGAGGCGAACATTGCGTTGCCCTTTCCAGACGTCTTGGTAAAACGCGATAGTGGCAAACTATCACTTAACGTTTTTAGAAAACCCACCCGCACGGGACGTTATCTCAGCTGTAGGTCCGTCCACCCAGCCTCAGACAAGAGATCGGTTGCTGCCACCTTATAAAAACGGAGCCAACGCATTTGCAGTTCTCTCGAAGACAGTGCAAATGACTTTGACATGGTGCGGCAAGAACTTTGCGGCCGGCAATTAGATTCAGTGTTGCGGGCAAAAGGGCACGCAATGCAATGCAAGATTTTGTTATAGCCGCCATTTCGTTATCTGCTCTCGCTAAAACCTATGTGCCCCAAAAATCGCCTAAAGCAATGAGGCGACTATCCTGCCGCTTTCTGAACTTTACCTGCCGCCATATAATGAAAGCCTCCACAAAATGATATAAACACCCTTACTTCCCCGTCTTGAAGATGTGCTACGTGAAAAACGCTTCTAATAATGTCACTACACTTGAATTCAGGTATATCGAACTCAAAGCAGATCGCGAAACAAGCGACAATAAGCGTGTTTATCTGTAACCTACAAGCAACAATACACTGCACAAAACTAGTGAGGCATTTCTTACAGCGACGTGCAGCCCACCAGCGTGCGGGAAGTGCACCGCTCGCTAGGCGTTGCTCGGCCTAACCTGCTGCACATCGAAGTCGCAGCAGACGGTGCTTTCCAAGAAGCCATTGCCTTTCAGAGGTTGTCTGACCCTCTTAGCAGTAAACTATAAACAGAATATTTTCACCGTAAGAATGGTACAGTTTGTTCCAGCAACACCTCCAGGAGACCGAAGCCCAGCAGGCAAGGGCAGCCGCTAGGCTTTCTTAGGTTGTCTTAACCACATGAAAGCGAGGTGATAGAAGAGGTCCATTAGGAGAAACACCACTTGCCACAAGTTCGATAAACGCGCAAAACGGTGGTACATTTTTGCACGGGACTTTCAAAGCAATGTCCCGACTGTTCGATATACAGAATAGTGCATTATTTTCTCAATAGTATTACCTTATTACAAATATGATCAGAACCACAAGGGTATAAAGCAGAGCGAAAAAATACAGGACGGAGGCCTCGCCTGTGAACACTATTTTGCCAGAAGCAAATATGAGAAGAGTGACGCGCGGGTGCTCCGGGCGGTAGATCAGTCCCGGATACAAAAAATGCTGCGGCAAAGACGCGGCTATTTCAGTGCACATCCATGACGAGCTGATTGTGAGAAAAAGCTCAAGGCTTGCGCGCGGCTATATCTGGCCAAACATCTTCAAAAAGATGCAGTGCTTGCCTGTATTTGTTGCCCTGCTTTTCTGTCTTCGCCTTGATAGCCATGAGCGGCTTGTCAATGCCCTCAGCACGGAGGGCTTCCTCTATGGCCGCATAAACTTTGGTGTTCCGCTTTGTGCTGCGAAGGTCGCAGAGGTGCTCTTGCCACAATCTTCTGAGCACGAATTTCTCGAACTCTGTCCACTGAGCTCGATTTCTGCCATCTGTTTCGGCCATTGCGCATCCACAATTAAAATCGAAAATTTTGCGGACAGCTGCTGGGCTGTCGCGGACTTGTAGCACGTCCCCGACTCTCCGAAGGGGAACACTATTGCGTGCAGGTTCAAACAAAGAGATCAAACGAAACAGCCGTATTTTTAATTTAAAGGAAAGGGGGCCAATAAGAAACGCACTCATCAACATGAAAAACACTCAACAGGTGTACAACACTACAGAATGAAGAAAAGAGTTCACCAAGTACTGAGCATCCCAGGTGCAGCGGGAGTGCGTTGCAGACGGCAGACGAGGGCAGTTGTAGTGCGACGCGTCGCTAGCGCTGCGTCGAAGGAAGGCAGCCAGGTGGTATTGGGAGCGGAAAGGAACAGGGGGAGATGCTGGTGGTCTCTCGTCAAGAGCCCGAAGAGCTTGGCAGCAGCAGAAAGAAAGAGCGTGTCCAGGACCCGTCGACGGCGTCGTGAAATGCTGGAGGCGCAAAGCAGGCTATCCAAGAGTGCCTTACAGCAACACGGACCCGCAGTCCATTGGCTGCCACCTCCACACTTGTAGAGAATGCAGTTGGCTTGCGTTGGTGGTCGAAGGGAGGTCATGGCAGCACGGACCCGCCTCACGGCTGCCACCTCCACGCTTGAATGACCTGAGCTCTGCTGCGCTGTATTCCTTTACACCTCGGTTTTCTGGTACGTCAGCTCTTCGTTCCTCGTGCATGCCACACTCTTTGTCGCCGTCAGGATGCTGGGCTTCTCTCAGCTGTGCAACGCAATGCATCCACAAATCCTCCGCAGATGTGTTGTGCAGCTCACACATGCCACCTCTTCGAAGTTTTTCCACATAGAAAAAACTGCCGTTGATGCTCAATGGCAATGCACTTTGTAATTGAGCTAGCATGACACTGCTCATGGTAGAGTATGGGCTGAGAACCCGCACTATCAACCAATTCGATAAGTCTTCAGCAATGGATAGATGTCCCTGAACGCTTCATGTATTGCGTCCTGTGTTTTGCTTCCTGCATGAAAAATAAGGTCGTCAGCAATAATGACCTTGCGGCCGGCAATTATATTCAGTGTTGCGGGCAAAAGGCCACGCAATGCAATATAAGATTTTGTTATAGCAGCCATGTCGTTATCTGCTCTCTTGCTAAAACCTATGTGTTCCAAAAATCGCCTAAAGCAATGAGGCGACTATCATGCGGCTTTCTGAACTTTACTTGCCGCCATATAATGAAAGCTTCCACAAAATGATATAAGCACCCTTACTTCCCCGTCTTGAAAATGTGCTCCACGAAAAACACGTCCAATAATGTCACTACACTTGAATTCAGGTACAGTTGAGCCTCGATATAACGAAATTCTTACATCGCGAATTTCGTTACGTCGAGGTTCCCATGTTTCAGCCGTCCAAATAAAGTAAAACTGGTTCATGTAACACTGCTAGTTGATGGGAAGTGGTAAATCACTTATTGAGGAAACACGCAAGAAAATCTAGTAATAGTGGCGCTATAAGGGGCACCGGATGTTTTTTTCTATATCAGGAGCATAATCAGTGATAGCAAACGGACGCGACGGGATGATTTTTCTCCGTGTGCGCATAGCAAAGAACGAGCGCAGCGCCTAGTACTCGAAGCCACCACAAGATGTCGCCACGGGTATCATAGTCGGCATGAAACATTTGCAGACGGGAACGCATCAATGGAGAGAGAGAGAAGAAAAAACTTCCGCATTGCTCACGCCGGCGCGTCTGCCTTGGGCGTGGCAATCATGGCTCGTTCTTGCAGACGGTGGGTTTGCGCTCGCGACGAAGTGCTTGGTGAACGCTTGTGTGACGGTTAAGTGAACAATTTCTATCAGTGCTTAATTACGTCGCTTTTCCTGCTCTGCACTTTATTTTATTCGCTGTATTCGACCAGGGCACTTTTTTTTCACCACTCAACCGTTTTAAACGGACGGCCATACTAGCTCCAATAAAGTTTGTCAACACTGAAGACATTTTTCTACGAGGACATTGCAAGCAAAAAAAATAATAAAGCGGATGCTGCAAGAAAATTCGGCTTAATAACTCAATGGTCGTGTTATTCATGGAATTACGACGCCATTTCATGAATGCTAAAAAATGTTTATTGGAACTTTGGAGTACATGCAGTCGACCCAGTTCATGTGGCAGCAAAGAACTCCGTTAACTTCATCTGCCGCTTTTTAATAAGCGTCGGCGTTATAAGGCGCTCGTATGTTGACAGGGCTACCAAGGCCTGCTCATGTGACTGCGTGCCTGTGTACGCACGCAGGACATCCAGCGCATCCATGACTTGCGTCGGTGTAGGCGTGCTGCTTGCCACATGGGCGTCTTGGTCAGAGTCGTCGTCCTCCATTCCAGTGTTGGTGACACTCTGCATTATTGTCTCATCATCCAGCTCTTCGGTTGTAAGAGCAGAAGCGTCACTGAAAACAGTCCTCAAGCGTCACGTCTCTGGGAGCACCACCCTGATCGTAGAGCAGCTGCCACGAGTCACCGGCGTCTGTGGTGGATGGCATGCTTTCGTCGTCATCATTCGCTTCGCAATACAGTTCTTGGTTTGAGTGCATGCTTTCCTTGAAGCCCACCTTTCTGAAGCAGTTAGTTATAATCTCGCTGCTTGTCGACTCCCATGACCGCGATAGCATCTCCAGGGCCATGAACACGTCGATTTTGGTCTCTCTTTTGAGCTCTATGTTGAGCAGCAGCCTTTCAATGACCCGCTTGCGGTACGAGCACTTGACGCTGTTAATAATACCCTGGTCCAGTGGTTGTATCAGGGAGGTGCAATTTGCGGGAAAATATTCCAGCTGAACGTTAGTGAGCGCACAGTCTTGAATATGATGCGCGGAGCAATTGTCCACAAGTAGGCAGATGCTTCTTTCCTGCTTGCGCATTTCAGCATCCAAGTCCTAGAGCCATTTAGTGAACAAATCCCGCGTCATCCACGCCTTCGTGTTTGACGTGCATTTCACCGGCATTGTTTTCTTGCCGCTAAAGCAGCGCGGCTTCTCACCTGTTCCAATTACGAATGGCACGCATTTATCGCTGCCATTCATGTTGGCACAGAAAAGAAAAGTCAAACGCTGCTTACTGTGTTTGCCACCATGGCACTTTTCATTTCGCAGAGGCAATGTTTTTTTTGGCAACAGCCGATAGAAAAATGCCGTCTCCTCGGCATTGTAAATGTCGGCGAAGTCGAAACGTGCCAATATGCCCGGGGCATGATCACGCAGCCAGTTGGCTGCTCTAATCTCGTTCGCATCTGCCGACTCGCCGCTGGCCACCTTTCCAACAATGCTGTGCCTCTCATTAAATCGTTGCAGCCACCCGCTGCTGGCCTTGAAGTTGTCGCAATCAAGAATGCAAGCGAAGTTCAGGTCCTTCTGTCTTAGAATGGCCCCGCTCAATGGCATGTTTTTGGCACGCATATCCAAAAACCATTTGAAGAGGGCTTTTCTACGTCGACGTAGCTTGCCTCCTTTAATCTTTTCCGCTGCAGGCCCGAGCCACCTGCACTAGCAGCAGTCATAATGCTGTCTTTCAATTTCAAAATCATTGACAGTGAACTCTGCGAAAGTGCATACCTCTCGGCAACAGTCTTCTTCTTTTCGCCATTCATTACTTCAGTGATGATGTTGGCTTTCACGTCCATAGACAAAACTTTTCTCTTGCGAGGAGCGCCCATTTTGGACAGAAAACGCACTGCACGATGAACGGAGATCCAAGTCGAAGAAATGCTGCTCCTGTTCGTAGGCTTCAACAAAGCGAGCTCGCTCAACAATAGAGTGACTCGCTTTGGCAGCAAAAAAAAACGCACTGCACGATGAACGGAGCCAAGTCGAAGAAACGCTGCTGCTGTTTGTAGGCTTCAGCAAAGCTAGCTCGCTCAACAACAGAGTGACTCACTTTGGCAGCAAAAAAAACGCACTGCACGATGAACGGAGCCAAGTCGAAGAAACGCTGCTGCTGTTTATAGGCTTTAGCAAAGCGAGCTCGCTCAACAACAGAGTGACTCGCTTTGGCAGCCTCCTTAGGCCTCATGCACGCGTATTTCCGGTTTGCGCTTTCACGTTCCGAGTCTCCGACTGGCCAGTGGCGCCATGTCGTGACGCGTCCTGAAACGTCCGTGCCGCGGGTTTTGCATGCGCACGACAGATGACGCGGTGGTTCGTTCCTATCATCATCATGTTTTGCTCGAAGATTCCCAGACTGCCGGCAAAATTGGCGCGTAAAAGGGCAAATACAAAATGCGTTTTGTCTCGGCTGAGGTTTTAGCTCTCAACCGATTGTCAAGGTCACTCCTGGCACATGCATGCGATGCGGAGACTTCGTTACATCGAAAGCACGGCACAATATTACTTCGTTAAATTGCGAAAAAAAATACATGGTTTTCAATGGGGAAGTGATTGGGCAATGAAAAAAATGTGTTACATTCCGAATTTCGTTACATTTAGGTTCGTTACATCGAGGTTCGACTGTATATCGAACTCAAAGCAAATCGCGAAACAGTTTGATATATGATAATTCGATACATAAAAGCGACAATAAGCATGTTTATCTGTAACCTACAAGCAACAATGCACTGCACAAAACTAGTGAGGCATTTCTTACAGTGATGTGCGGCCCACCAGCATGCGGGAAGTGCACCGCTCCCTAGGCGTTGCTCGGCCTAACCTGCTGCACATCGAAGTCGCAGCATACGATGCTTCGCAACACGCCATTGCCTGTCAGAGGTTGTCTGACCCTCTTAGCAGTAAACTATAAACAGAATATTTTAATCACAAGAATGGTACAGTTTGTTCCAGCAACACCTCCAGGAGACCGAAGCTCAGCAGGCAAGGGCAGCCGCTAGGCATTCTTAGGTTGTCTTAACTGCATGAAAGCGAGGTGATAGAAGAGGTCCATTAGGAGAAACACCACTTGCCACAAGTTCCATAAACGCGCAAAACACTGGTACATTTTTGCACGGGACTTTCAAAGCAATGTCCCAACTGTTCGATATACAGAAGAACGCATTATTTTCTCAATAGTGTTACCTTATTACAAATGATCAGAACCACAAGGGTATAAAGCAGAGCTAAAAAGTACAGGACAGAGGCCTCACCTATGAACACTATTTTTCCAGAAGCAAATATGAGAAGAGTGACGCGGTGGCGCTCTGGGCGGTAGGTCAGTCTCGGAGAGAAAAAATGCTGTGGCAAAGACGCGGCTATTTCTGTGCGCATCCACGACGAGCTGATTGTGAGAAAAAGCTCGAGGCTTACGCGCGGCTTTACGTGGCCAAACATCTTGAAAAAGTTCCAGTGCTTGCGTGTATTTGTTGCCCAGATTTTCTTTGTCTTGTTAGCCTTCAGTGGCTTGTCAATGTATGAGCACGGAGGGCTTCCTTCATGGCCGCATAAACTTTGGTGTTCCGCTTTGTGCGACGAAAGTCGCAGAGGTGGTCTTGCCACACTCTTATGAGCACGAATGTCTCGAACTCTGACCACTGAGCTCGATTTCTGCCATCTGTTTCGGCCGTTGCGCATCCACAATTAAAACAAAATCGAAAATTTTGCGGACAGCTGCTGGGCTGTCGCGGACTGGTACCGCGTCTCCGACTTGACGGGGAACGCTATTGCGTGCAGGTTCGAACAAAGAGATCAAACGAAACTAAGCCGTATTTTTAATTTAAAGGAAAGGGGGCCAATAAGAAATGCACAGGCCATCAAGAAAAACACACTCAACAGGCGTACAACACTACAGAATAAAGAAAAGAGTTCACCAAGTACTGAGCATCCCAGGTACAGCGGGGGTGCGTTGCGGACAGGGCAGACGAGGGTGGTTGTAGTGCGACGCGTCACTAGCGCTGCGTTGAAGGAAGGCAGCCAGGTGGTATTGGGAGCACAAAGGAACACAGGGAGATGCTGGTGGTCTCTCGTCAAGAGCCCGAAGAGCTTGGGAGCAGCAGAAAGAACGAGCGTGCCCAGGACCCGTCGACGGCGTCGTGAAACGCCGGAGACTTAAAGCAGGCTATCCAAGAGTGCCTTTCAGCAACACGGACCCTCATTCCATAGGCTGCCGCCTCCACACTTGTAGAGAATGCAGTTGGCTTGCGTTGGTGGTCCAAGGGAGGTCATGGCAGCACGGACCCGTCTGACGGCTGCCACCTCCACGCTTGACCCGAGCTCCGCTGCGCTGTATTCCTTTACACCTCGGTTTTCTGGCACGTGAGCTCTTTGTTCCTCGTGCTTGCCACACTCTTTGTCGCCGTCGCCTTGCATAGACCCTTCTCATGCAGGATGTTGGGCTTCTCTCAGCTGTGCGACGCAATGCATCCACTAATCCTCCGCAGATGTGTTGTGCAGCTCACATATGCCACCTCTTCGAAGTTTTTCCACATAGAAAAACTGCCGTTGATGCTCAGTGGCGATGCACTTTGTAATTGAGCTACCATGACACTGCTCATGGTAGAGTATGGGCTGAGAACCCGCACTATCAACCAATTTATAAGTCTTCAGCAGTGGATAGATGTCCTTGAATGCTTCGTTAATTTCTTCCTCTGTTTTGCTGCCTGCATGAAAAACAAGGTTTAGTCAGCAGTGATCACCTTGCGGCCTGCAATTATATTCAGTGGTGCTGGCAAAAGGCCACGCAATGCAATATAAGATTTTGTTATAGCCGCCATGTCATTATCTGCTCTCTTGCTAAAACCTATGTGTTCCAAAAATCGCCTAATGGAATGAGGCGACTATCATGCGGCTTTCTGAACTTTACTTGCTGCCATATAATGAAAGCTTCCACAAAATGATATAGCACCCTTACTTCCCCGTCTTGAAAATGTGCACGAAAAACACGTCCAATAATGTCACTACACTTGAATTCAGGTATATCGAACTCAAAGCAGATCGCGAAACAGTTTGATATATGATAATTCGATGCAATAAAGCGACAATAAGCGTGTTTATCTGTAACCTGCAAGCAACAATGCACTGCACAAAACTAGTGAGGCATTTCTTACAGTGATGTGCGGCCCACCAGCATGCGGGAAGTGCACCGCTCCCTAGGCGTTGCTCGGCCTAACCTGCTGCACTTCGAAGTCGCAGCAGACGGTGCTTTCCAAGAAGCCATTGCCTTTCAGAGGTTGTCTGACCCTCTTAGCAGTAAACTATAAACAGAATATTTTAATCACAAGAATGGTACAGTTTGTTCCAGCAACACCTCCAGGAGACCGAAGCTCAGCAGGCAAGGGCAGCCGCTAGGCATTCTTAGGTTGTCTTAACTGCATGAAAGCGAGGTGATAGAAGAGGTCCATTAGGAGAAACACCACTTGCCACAAGTTCCATAAACGCGCAAAACACTGGTACATTTTTGCACGGGACTTTCAAAGCAATGTCCCAACTGTTCGATATACAGAAGAACGCATTATTTTCTCAATAGTGTTACCTTATTACAAATGATCAGAACCACAAGGGTATAAAGCAGAGCTAAAAAGTGCAGGACAGAGGCCTCACCTATGAACACTATTTTTCCAGAAGCAAATATGAGAAGAGTGACGCGGTGGCGCTCTGGGCGGTAGATCAGTCTCGGAGAGAAAAAATGCTGTGGCAAAGACGCGGCTATTTCTGTGCGCATCCACGACGAGCTGATTGTGAGAAAAAGCTCGAGGCTTACGCGCGGCTTTACGTGGCCAAACATCTTGAAAAAGTTCCAGTGCTTGCCTGTATTTGTTGCCCAGATTTTCTTTGTCTTGTTAGCCTTCAGTGGCTTGTCAATGCATGAGCACGGAGGGCTTCCTTCATGGCCGCATAAACCTCGGTGTTCCGCTTTGTGCGGCGAAAGTCGCAGAGGTGGTCTTGCCACACTCTCATGAGCACGAATGTCTCGAACTCTGTCCACTGAGCTCGATTTCTGCCATCTGTTTCGGCCGTTGCGCATCCACAATTAAAACAAAATCGAAAATTTTGCCGACAGCTGCTGGGCTCTCGAGGACTGGTAGCGCGTCCCTGACTTTCCAAAGGGGAACGCTATTGCGTGCAGGTTCAAACAAAGAGATCAAACGAAAGTAAGCCGTATTTGTAATTTAAAGAAAGGAAAGGGGGCCAATAAGAAACGCACACGCCAACAAGAAAAACACTCAGCACGCGTACAACACTACAGAATAAAGAAAAGAGTTCACCAAGTACTGAGCATCCCAGGCGCAGCGGGGGTGGTTGTAGTGCGACGCGTCGCTGGCGCTGCTTTGAAGGAAGGCATTCAGGCTGTATTGGGAGCAGAGAGGAACACAGGGCGATGCCGGTGGTCTCTCGTCAAGAGCCCGAAGAGCTTGGCAGCAGCAGAAAGAACGAGCGTATCCAGGTCCCGTCGACGGCATCATGAAACGCCGGAGGCTTAAGGCTATCCAAGAGTGCCTTACAGAAACACGGATCCTCAGTCCATCGGCTGGCACCTCCACACTTGCAGAGAATGCAGTAGGCTTGCGTCGGTGGTCCAAGGGAGGTCATGGCAGCACGGACCCAACGTCTGACGGCTGCCACCTCCACTCTTGAATGACCCGAGCTCCACTGCGCTGCATTCCTTTACACCTCGTTTTTCTGGCACGTCAGCTCTTCGTTCCTCGTGCTTGCATAGACTTCTCATGCAGGATGCTGGGCTTCTCTCAGCTGTGCGACGCAATGCATCCACAAATCCTCCGCAGATGTGTTGTGCAGCTCACATATGCCACCTCTTCGAAGTTTTTTCACATAGAAAAAACTGCCGTCGATGCTTAATGGCAACGCACTTTATAATTGAGCTACCATGACACTGCTCATGGTAGAGTATGGGCTGAGAACCCGCACTCTCAACCAATGTGATAAGTCTTCAGCAGTGGATAGATGTCCCTGAACGCTTCATATATTGCATCCTTTGTTTTGCTTCCTGCATGAAAAACAAGGTTTAGTCAGCAATAATGACCTTGCGGCCGGCAATTAGATTCATTGTTGTGGGCAAAAGGGCACGCAATGCAATATAAGATTTTGTGATAGCCGCCATGTTATCTGCTCTCTCGCTAAAACCTGTGTTCCAAAAATCGCCTAAAGCAATGAGGCGACTATCATGCGGCTTTCTGAACTTTACTTGCCGCCATATAATGAAAGCTTCCACAAAATGATATAAGCACCCTTACTTCCCCGTCTTGAAAATGTGCTCCACGAAAAACACGTCCAATAATGTCACTACACTTGAATTCAGGTACAGTTGAGCCTCGATATAACGAAATTCTTACATCGCGAATTTCGTTACGTCGAGGTTCCCATGTTTCAGCCGTCCAAATAAAGTAAAACTGGTTCATGTAACACTGCTAGTTGATGGGAAGTGGTAAATCACTTATTGAGGAAACACGCAAGAAAATCTAGTAATAGTGGCGCTATAAGGGGCACCGGATATTTTTTTCTATATCAGGAGCATAATCAGTGATAGCAAACGGACGCGACGGGATGATTTTTCTCCGTGTGCGCATAGCAAAGAACGAGCGCAGCGCCTAGTACTCGAAGCCACCACAAGATGTCGCCACGGGTATCATAGTCGGCATGAAACATTTGCAGACGGGAACGCATCAATGGAGAGAGAGAGAAGAAAAAACTTCCGCATTGCTCACGCCGGCGCGTCTGCCTTGGGCGTGGCAATCATGGCTCGTTCTTGCAGACGGTGGGTTTGCGCTCGCGACGAAGTGCTTGGTGAACGCTTGTGTGACGGTTAAGTGAACAATTTCTATCAGTGCTTAATTACGTCGCTTTTCCTGCTCTGCACTTTATTTTATTCGCTGTATTCGACCAGGGCACTTTTTTTTTCACCACTCAACCGTTTTAAACGGACGGCCATACTAGCTCCAATAAAGTTTGTCAACACTGAAGACATTTTTCTACGAGGACATTGCAAGCAAAAAAAATAATAAAGCGGATGCTGCAAGAAAATTCGGCTTATTAACTCAATGGTCGTGTTATTCATGGAATTACGACGCCATTTCATGAATGCTAAAAAATGTTTATTGGAACTTTGGAGTACATGCAGTCGACCCAGTTCATGTGGCAGCAAAGAACTCCGTTAACTTCATCTGCCGCTTTTTAATAAGCGTCGGCGTTATAAGGGTCGTAGGTTGACAGGGCTACCAAGGCCTGCTCATGTGACTGCGTGCCTGTGTACGCACGCAGGACATCCAGCGCATCCATGACTTGCGTCGGTGTAGGCGTGCTGCTTGCCACATGGGCGTCTTGGTCAGAGTCGTCGTCCTCCATTCCAGTGTCGGTGACACTCTGCATTATTGTCTCATCATCCAGCTCTTCGGTTGTAAGAGCAGAAGCGTCACTGAAAACAGTCCTCAAGCGTCACGTCTCTGGGAGCACCACCCTGATCGTAGAGCAGCTGCCACGAGTCACCGGCGTCTGTGGTGGATGGCATGCTTTCGTCGTCATCATTCGCTTCGCAATACAGTTCTTGGTTTGAGTGGATGCTTTCCTTGAAGCCCACCTTTCTGAAGCAGTTAGTTATAATCTCGCTGCTTGTCGACTCCCATGACCGCGATAGCATCTCCAGGGCCATGAACACGTCGATTTTGGTCTCTCTTTTGAGCTCTATGTTGAGCAGCAGCCTTTCAATGACCCGCTTGCGGTACGAGCACTTGACGCTGTTAATAATACCCTGGTCCAGTGGTTGTATCAGGGAGGTGCAATTTGCGGGAAAATATTCCAGCTGAACGTTAGTGAGCGCACAGTCTTGAATATGATGCGCGGAGCAATTGTCCACAAGTAGGCAGATGCTTCTTTCCTGCTTGCGCATTTCAGCATCCAAGTCCTTGAGCCATTTAGTGAACAAATCCCGCGTCATCCACGCCTTCGTGTTTGACGTGTATTTCACCGGCATTGTTTTCTTGCCGCTAAAGCAGCGCGGCTTCTCACTTGTTCCAATTACGAATGGCGCGCGTTTATCGCTGCCATTCATGCTGGCACAGAAAAGAAAAGTCAAACGCTGCTTACTGTGTTTGCCACCATGGCACTTTTCATTTCGCAGAGGCAATGTTTTTTTTGGCAACAGCCGATAGAAAAATGCCGTCTCCTCGGCATTGTAAATGTCGGCGAAGTCGAAACGTGCCAATATGCCCGGGACATGATCACGCAGCCAGTTGGTTGCTCTAATCTCGTTGGCGTCTGCCGACTCGCCGCTGGCCACCTTTCCAACAATGCTGTGCCTCGCATTAAATCGTTGCAGCCACCCGCTGCTGGCCTTGAAGTTGTCGCAACCAAGAATGCAAGCGAAGTTCAGGTCCTTCTGTCTTAGAATGGCCCCGCTCAATGGCATGTTTTTGGCACGCATATCCAAAAACCATTTGAAGAGGGCTTTTCTACGTCGACGTAGCTTGCCTCCTTTAATCTTTTCCGCTGCAGGCCCGAGCCACCTGCACTAGCAGCAGTCATAATGCTGTCTTTCAATTTCAAAATCATTGACAGTGAACTCTGCGAAAGTGCATACCTCTCGGCAACAGTCTTCTTCTTTTCGCCATTCATTACTTCAGTGATGATGTTGGCTTTCACGTCCATAGACAAAACTTTTCTCTTGCGAGGAGCGCCCATTTTGGACAGAAAACGCACTGCACGATGAACGCAGCCAAGTCGAAGAAATGCTGCTCCTGTTCGTAGGCTTCAACAAAGCGAGCTCGCTCAACAATAGAGTGACTCGCTTTGGCAGCAAAAAAACGCACTGCACGATGAACGGAGCCAAGTCGAAGAAACTCTGCTGCTGTTTGTAGGCTTCAGCAAAGCTAGCTCGCTCAACAACAGAGTGACTCGCTTTGGCAGCAAAAAAAACGCACTGCACGATGAACGGAGCCAAGTCGAAGAAACGCTGCTGCTGTTTGTAGGCTTTAGCAAAGCGAGCTCGCTCAACAACAGAGTGACTCGCTTTGGCAGCCTCCTTAGGCCTCATGCACGCGTATTTCCGGTTTGCGCTTTCACGTTCCGAGTCTCCGACTGGCCAGTGGCGCCATGTCGTGACGCGTCCTCAAACGTCCGTGCCGCGGGTTTTGCATGCGCACGACAGATGACGCGGCGGTTCGTTCCTATCATCATCATGTTTTGCTCGAAGATTCCCAGACTGCCGGCAAAATTGGCGCGTAAAAGGGCAAATACAAAATGCGTTTTGTCTCGGCTGAGGTTTTAGCTCTCAACCGATTGTCAAGGTCACTCCTGGCACATGCATGCGATGCGGAGACTTTGTTACATCGAAAGCACGGCACAATATTACTTCGTTAAATTGCGAAAAAAAATACATGGTTTTCAATGGGGAAGTGATTGGGCAATGAAAAAAATGTGTTACATTCCGAATTTCGTTACATTTAGGTTCGTTACATCGAGGTTCGACTGTATATCGAACTCAAAGCAAATCGCGAAACAGTTTGAGATATGATAATTCGATTCATAAAACCGACAATAAGCATGTTTATCTGTAACCTACAAGCAACAATGCACTGCACAAAACTAGTGAGGCATTTCTTACAGTGATGTGCGGCCCACCAGCATGCGGGAAGTGCACCGCTCCCTAGGCGTTGCTCGGCCTAACCTGCTGCACATCGAAGTCGCAGCATACGGTGCTTCGCAACACGCCATTGCCTGTCAGAGGTTGTCTGACCCTCTTAGCAGTAAACTATAAACAGAATATTTTAATCACAAGAATGGTACAGTTTGTTTCAGCAACACCTCCAGGAGACCGAAGCTCAGCAGGCAAGGGCAGCCGCTAGGCATTCTTAGGTTGTCTTAACTGCATGAAATCGAGGTGATAGAAGAGGTCCATTAGGAGAAACACCACTTGCCACAAGTTCCATAAACGCGCAAAACACTGGTACATTTTTGCACGGGACTTTCAAAGCAATGTCCCAACTGTTCGATATACAGAAGAACGCATTATTTTCTCAATAGTGTTACCTTATTACAAATGATCAGAACCACAAGGGTATAAAGCAGAGCTAAAAAGTACAGGACAGAGGCCTCACCTATGAACACTATTTTTCCAGAAGCAAATATGAGAAGAGTGACGCGGTGGCGCTCTGGGCGGTAGGTCAGTCTCGGAGAGAAAAAATGCTGTGGCAAAGACGCGGCTATTTCTGTGCGCATCCACGACGAGCTGATTGTGAGAAAAAGCTCGAGGCTTACGCGCGGCTTTACGTGGCCAAACATCTTGAAAAAGTTCCAGTGCTTGCGTGTATTTGTTGCCCAGATTTTCTTTGTCTTGTTAGCCTTCAGTGGCTTGTCAATGTATGAGCACGGAGGGCTTCCTTCATGGCCGCATAAACTTTGGTGTTCCGCTTTGTGCGACGAAAGTCGCAGAGGTGGTCTTGCCACACTCTTATGAGCACGAATGTCTCGAACTCTGACCACTGAGCTCGATTTCTGCCATCTGTTTCGGCCGTTGCGCATCCACAATTAAAACAAAATCGAAAATTTTGCGGACAGCTGCTGGGCTGTCGCGGACTGGTACCGCGTCTCCGACTTGACGGGGAACGCTATTGCGTGCAGGTTCGAACAAAGAGATCAAACGAAACTAAGCCGTATTTTTAATTTAAAGGAAAGGGGGCCAATAAGAAATGCACAGGCCAACAAGAAAAACACACTCAACAGGCGTACAACACTACAGAATAAAGAAAAGAGTTCACCAAGTACTGAGCATCCCAGGTACAGCGGGGGTGCGTTGTGGACAGGGCAGACGAGGGTGGTTGTAGTGCGACGCGTCACTAGCGCTGCGTTGAAGGAAGGCAGCCAGGTGGTATTGGGAGCACAAAGGAACACAGGGAGATGCTGGTGGTCTCTCGTCAAGAGCCCGAAGAGCTTGGGAGCAGCAGAAAGAACGAGCGTGCCCAGGACCCGTCGACGGCGTCGTGAAACGCCGGAGACTTAAAGCAGGCTATCCAAGAGTGCCTTTCAGCAACACGGACCCTCATTCCATAGGCTGCCGCCTCCACACTTGTAGAGAATGCAGTTGGCTTGCGTTGGTGGTCCAAGGGAGGTCATGGCAGCACGGACCCGTCTGACGGCTGCCACCTCCACGCTTGACCCGAGCTCCGCTGCGCTGTATTCCTTTACACCTCGGTTTTCTGGCACGTGAGCTCTTTGTTCCTCGTGCTTGCCACACTCTTTGTCGCCGTCGCCTTGCATAGACCCTTCTCATGCAGGATGTTGGGCTTCTCTCAGCTGTGCGACGCAATGCATCCACTAATCCTCCGCAGATGTGTTGTGCAGCTCACATATGCCACCTCTTCGAAGTTTTTCCACATAGAAAAACTGCCGTTGATGCTCAGTGGCGATGCACTTTGTAATTGAGCTACCATGACACTGCTCATGGTAGAGTATGGGCTGAGAACCCGCACTATCAACCAATTTATAAGTCTTCAGCAGTGGATAGATGTCCTTGAATGCTTCGTTAATTTCTTCCTCTGTTTTGCTGCCTGCATGAAAAACAAGGTTTAGTCAGCAGTGATCACCTTGCGGCCTGCAATTATATTCAGTGGTGCTGGCAAAAGGCCACGCAATGCAATATAAGATTTTGTTATAGCCGCCATGTCATTATCTGCTCTCTTGCTAAAACCTATGTGTTCCAAAAATCGCCTAATGGAATGAGGCGACTATCATGCGGCTTTCTGAACTTTACTTGCTGCCATATAATGAAAGCTTCCACAAAATGATATAGCACCCTTACTTCCCCGTCTTGAAAATGTGCACGAAAAACACGTCCAATAATGTCACTACACTTGAATTCAGGTATATCGAACTCAAAGCAGATCGCGAAACAGTTTGATATATGATAATTCGATGCAATAAAGCGACAATAAGCGTGTTTATCTGTAACCTGCAAGCAACAATGCACTGCACAAAACTAGTGAGGCATTTCTTACAGTGATGTGCGGCCCACCAGCATGCGGGAAGTGCACCGCTCCCTAGGCGTTGCTCGGCCTAACCTGCTGCACTTCGAAGTCGCAGCAGACGGTGCTTTCCAAGAAGCCATTGCCTTTCAGAGGTTGTCTGACCCTCTTAGCAGTAAACTATAAACAGAATATTTTAATCACAAGAATGGTACAGTTTGTTCCAGCAACACCTCCAGGAGACCGAAGCCCGGCAGGCAAGGGCAGCCGCTAGGCTTTCTTAGGTTGTCTTAACCACATGAAAGCGAGGTGATAGAAGAGGTCCATTAGGAGAAACACCACTTGCCACAAGTTCCATAAACGCGCAAAACACTGGTACATTTTTGCACGGGACTTTCAAAGCAATGTCCCAACTGTTCGATATACAGAAGAACGCATTATTTTCTCAATAGTGTTACCTTATTACAAATGATCAGATCCACAAGGGTATAAAGCAGAGCTAAAAAGTACAGGACAGAGGCCTCACCTATGAACACTATTTTTCCAGAAGCAAATATGAGAAGAGTGACGCGGTGGCGCTCTGGGCGGTAGATCAGTCTCGGAGAGAAAAAATGCTGTGGCAAAGACGCGGCTATTTCTGTGCGCATCCACGACGAGCTGATTGTGAGAAAAAGCTCGAGGCTTACGCGCGGCTTTACGTGGCCAAACATCTTGAAAAAGTTCCAGTGCTTGCCTGTATTTGTTGCCCAGATTTTCTTTGTCTTGTTAGCCTTCAGTGGCTTGTCAATGCATGAGCACGGAGGGCTTCCTTCATGGCCGCATAAACCTCGGTGTTCCGCTTTGTGCGGCGAAAGTCGCAGAGGTGGTCTTGCCACACTCTCATGAGCACGAATGTCTCGAACTCTGTCCACTGAGCTCGATTTCTGCCATCTGTTTCGGCCGTTGCGCATCCACAATTAAAACAAAATCGAAAATTTTGCCGACAGCTGCTGGGCTCTCGAGGACTGGTAGCGCGTCCCTGACTTTCCAAAGGGGAACGCTATTGCGTGCAGGTTCAAACAAAGAGATCAAACGAAAGTAAGCCGTATTTGTAATTTAAAGAAAGGAAAGGGGGCCAATAAGAAACGCACACGCCAACAAGAAAAACACTCAGCACGCGTACAACACTACAGAATAAAGAAAAGAGTTCACCAAGTACTGAGCATCCCAGGCGCAGCGGGGGTGGTTGTAGTGCGACGCGTCGCTGGCGCTGCTTTGAAGGAAGGCATTCAGGCTGTATTGGGAGCAGAGAGGAACACAGGGCGATGCCGGTGGTCTCTCGTCAAGAGCCCGAAGAGCTTGGCAGCAGCAGAAAGAACGAGCGTATGCAGGTCCCGTCGACGGCATCATGAAACGCCGGAGGCTTAAGGCTATCCAAGAGTGCCTTACAGAAACACGGATCCTCAGTCCATCGGCTGGCACCTCCACACTTGCAGAGAATGCAGTAGGCTTGCGTCGGTGGTCCAAGGGAGGTCATGGCAGCACGGACCCAACGTCTGACGGCTGCCACCTCCACTCTTGAATGACCCGAGCTCCGCTGCGCTGCATTCCTTTACACCTCGTTTTTCTGGCACGTCAGCTCTTCGTTCCTCGTGCTTGCATAGACTTCTCATGCAGGATGCTGGGCTTCTCTCAGCTGTGCGACGCAATGCATCCACAAATCCTCCGCAGATGTGTTGTGCAGCTCACATATGCCACCTCTTCGAAGTTTTTTCACATAGAAAAAACTGCCGTCGATGCTTAATGGCAACGCACTTTATAATTGAGCTACCATGACACTGCTCATGGTAGAGTATGGGCTGAGAACCCGCACTCTCAACCAATGTGATAAGTCTTCAGCAGTGGATAGATGTCCCTGAACGCTTCATATATTGCATCCTTTGTTTTGCTTCCTGCATGAAAAACAAGGTTTAGTCAGCAATAATGACCTTGCGGCCGGCAATTAGATTCATTGTTGTGGGCAAAAGGGCACGCAATGCAATATAAGATTTTGTGATAGCCGCCATGTTATCTGCTCTCTCGCTAAAACCTGTGTTCCAAAAATCGCCTAAAGCAATGAGGCGACTATCATGCGGCTTTCTGAACTTTACTTGCCGCCATATAATGAAAGCTTCCACAAAATGATATAAGCACCCTTACTTCCCCGTCTTGAAAATGTGCTCCACGAAAAACACGTCCAATAATGTCACTACACTTGAATTCAGGTACAGTTGAGCCTCGATATAACGAAATTCTTACATCGCGAATTTCGTTACGTCGAGGTTCCCATGTTTCAGCCGTCCAAATAAAGTAAAACTGGTTCATGTAACACTGCTAGTTGATGGGAAGTGGTAAATCACTTATTGAGGAAACACGCAAGAAAATCTAGTAATAGTGGCGCTATAAGGGGCACCGGATATTTTTTTCTATATCAGGAGCATAATCAGTGATAGCAAACGGACGCGACGGGATGATTTTTCTCCGTGTGCGCATAGCAAAGAACGAGCGCAGCGCCTAGTACTCGAAGCCACCACAAGATGTCGCCACGGGTATCATAGTCGGCATGAAACATTTGCAGACGGGAACGCATCAATGGAGAGAGAGAGAAGAAAAAACTTCCGCATTGCTCACGCCGGCGCGTCTGCCTTGGGCGTGGCAATCATGGCTCGTTCTTGCAGACGGTGGGTTTGCGCTCGCGACGAAGTGCTTGGTGAACGCTTGTGTGACGGTTAAGTGAACAATTTCTATCAGTGCTTAATTACGTCGCTTTTCCTGCTCTGCACTTTATTTTATTCGCTGTATTCGACCAGGGCACTTTTTTTTTCACCACTCAACCGTTTTAAACGGACGGCCATACTAGCTCCAATAAAGTTTGTCAACACTGAAGACATTTTTCTACGAGGACATTGCAAGCAAAAAAAATAATAAAGCGGATGCTGCAAGAAAATTCGGCTTATTAACTCAATGGTCGTGTTATTCATGGAATTACGACGCCATTTCATGAATGCTAAAAAATGTTTATTGGAACTTTGGAGTACATGCAGTCGACCCAGTTCATGTGGCAGCAAAGAACTCCGTTAACTTCATCTGCCGCTTTTTAATAAGCGTCGGCGTTATAAGGGTCGTAGGTTGACAGGGCTACCAAGGCCTGCTCATGTGACTGCGTGCCTGTGTACGCACGCAGGACATCCAGCGCATCCATGACTTGCGTCGGTGTAGGCGTGCTGCTTGCCACATGGGCGTCTTGGTCAGAGTCGTCGTCCTCCATTCCAGTGTCGGTGACACTCTGCATTATTGTCTCATCATCCAGCTCTTCGGTTGTAAGAGCAGAAGCGTCACTGAAAACAGTCCTCAAGCGTCACGTCTCTGGGAGCACCACCCTGATCGTAGAGCAGCTGCCACGAGTCACCGGCGTCTGTGGTGGATGGCATGCTTTCGTCGTCATCATTCGCTTCGCAATACAGTTCTTGGTTTGAGTGGATGCTTTCCTTGAAGCCCACCTTTCTGAAGCAGTTAGTTATAATCTCGCTGCTTGTCGACTCCCATGACCGCGATAGCATCTCCAGGGCCATGAACACGTCGATTTTGGTCTCTCTTTTGAGCTCTATGTTGAGCAGCAGCCTTTCAATGACCCGCTTGCGGTACGAGCACTTGACGCTGTTAATAATACCCTGGTCCAGTGGTTGTATCAGGGAGGTGCAATTTGCGGGAAAATATTCCAGCTGAACGTTAGTGAGCGCACAGTCTTGAATATGATGCGCGGAGCAATTGTCCACAAGTAGGCAGATGCTTCTTTCCTGCTTGCGCATTTCAGCATCCAAGTCCTTGAGCCATTTAGTGAACAAATCCCGCGTCATCCACGCCTTCGTGTTTGACGTGTATTTCACCGGCATTGTTTTCTTGCCGCTAAAGCAGCGCGGCTTCTCACTTGTTCCAATTACGAATGGCGCGCGTTTATCGCTGCCATTCATGCTGGCACAGAAAAGAAAAGTCAAACGCTGCTTACTGTGTTTGCCACCATGGCACTTTTCATTTCGCAGAGGCAATGTTTTTTTTGGCAACAGCCGATAGAAAAATGCCGTCTCCTCGGCATTGTAAATGTCGGCGAAGTCGAAACGTGCCAATATGCCCGGGACATGATCACGCAGCCAGTTGGTTGCTCTAATCTCGTTGGCGTCTGCCGACTCGCCGCTGGCCACCTTTCCAACAATGCTGTGCCTCGCATTAAATCGTTGCAGCCACCCGCTGCTGGCCTTGAAGTTGTCGCAACCAAGAATGCAAGCGAAGTTCAGGTCCTTCTGTCTTAGAATGGCCCCGCTCAATGGCATGTTTTTGGCACGCATATCCAAAAACCATTTGAAGAGGGCTTTTCTACGTCGACGTAGCTTGCCTCCTTTAATCTTTTCCGCTGCAGGCCCGAGCCACCTGCACTAGCAGCAGTCATAATGCTGTCTTTCAATTTCAAAATCATTGACAGTGAACTCTGCGAAAGTGCATACCTCTCGGCAACAGTCTTCTTCTTTTCGCCATTCATTACTTCAGTGATGATGTTGGCTTTCACGTCCATAGACAAAACTTTTCTCTTGCGAGGAGCGCCCATTTTGGACAGAAAACGCACTGCACGATGAACGGAGCCAAGTCGAAGAAATGCTGCTCCTGTTCGTAGGCTTCAACAAAGCGAGCTCGCTCAACAATAGAGTGACTCGCTTTGGCAGCAAAAAAACGCACTGCACGATGAACGGAGCCAAGTCGAAGAAACTCTGCTGCTGTTTGTAGGCTTCAGCAAAGCTAGCTCGCTCAACAACAGAGTGACTCGCTTTGGCAGCAAGAAAAACGCACTGCACGATGAACGGAGCCAAGTCGAAGAAACGCTGCTGCTGTTTGTAGGCTTTAGCAAAGCGAGCTCGCTCAACAACAGAGTGACTCGCTTTGGCAGCCTCCTTAGGCCTCATGCACGCGTATTTCCGGTTTGCGCTTTCACGTTCCGAGTCTCCGACTGGCCAGTGGCGCCATGTCGTGACGCGTCCTCAAACGTCCGTGCCGCGGGTTTTGCATGCGCACGACAGATGACGCGGCGGTTCGTTCCTATCATCATCATGTTTTGCTCGAAGATTCCCAGACTGCCGGCAAAATTGGCGCGTAAAAGGGCAAATACAAAATGCGTTTTGTCTCGGCTGAGGTTTTAGCTCTCAACCGATTGTCAAGGTCACTCCTGGCACATGCATGCGATGCGGAGACTTTGTTACATCGAAAGCACGGCACAATATTACTTCGTTAAATTGCGAAAAAAAATACATGGTTTTCAATGGGGAAGTGATTGGGCAATGAAAAAAATGTGTTACATTCCGAATTTCGTTACATTTAGGTTCGTTACATCGAGGTTCGACTGTATATCGAACTCAAAGCAAATCGCGAAACAGTTTGATATATGATAATTCGATTCATAAAACCGACAATAAGCATGTTTATCTGTAACCTACAAGCAACAATGCACTGCACAAAACTAGTGAGGCATTTCTTACAGTGATGTGCGGCCCACCAGCATGCGGGAAGTGCACCGCTCCCTAGGCGTTGCTCGGCCTAACCTGCTGCACATCGAAGTCGCAGCATACGGTGCTTCGCAACACGCCATTGCCTGTCAGAGGTTGTCTGACCCTCTTAGCAGTAAACTATAAACAGAATATTTTAATCACAAGAATGGTACAGTTTGTTTCAGCAACACCTCCAGGAGACCGAAGCTCAGCAGGCAAGGGCAGCCGCTAGGCATTCTTAGGTTGTCTTAACTGCATGAAAGCGAGGTGATAGAAGAGGTCCATTAGGAGAAACACCACTTGCCACAAGTTCCATAAACGCGCAAAACACTGGTACATTTTTGCACGGGACTTTCAAAGCAATGTCCCAACTGTTCGATATACAGAAGAACGCATTATTTTCTCAATAGTGTTACCTTATTACAAATGATCAGAACCACAAGGGTATAAAGCAGAGCTAAAAAGTACAGGACAGAGGCCTCACCTATGAACACTATTTTTCCAGAAGCAAATATGAGAAGAGTGACGCGGTGGCGCTCTGGGCGGTAGGTCAGTCTCGGAGAGAAAAAATGCTGTGGCAAAGACGCGGCTATTTCTGTGCGCATCCACGACGAGCTGATTGTGAGAAAAAGCTCGAGGCTTACGCGCGGCTTTACGTGGCCAAACATCTTGAAAAAGTTCCAGTGCTTGCCTGTATTTGTTGCCCAGATTTTCTTTGTCTTGTTAGCCTTCAGTGGCTTGTCAATGTATGAGCACGGAGGGCTTCCTTCATGGCCGCATAAACTTTGGTGTTCCGCTTTGTGCGACGAAAGTCGCAGAGGTGGTCTTGCCACACTCTTATGAGCACGAATGTCTCGAACTATGACCACTGAGCTCGATTTCTGCCATCTGTTTCGGCCGTTGCGCATCCACAATTAAAACAAAATCGAAAATTTTGCGGACAGCTGCTGGGCTGTCGCGGACTGGTACCGCGTCTCCGACTTGACGGGGAACGCTATTGCGTGCAGGTTCGAACAAAGAGATCAAACGAAACTAAGCCGTATTTTTAATTTAAAGGAAAGGGGGCCAATAAGAAATGCACAGGCCAACAAGAAAAACACACTCAACAGGCGTACAACACTACAGAATAAAGAAAAGAGTTCACCAAGTACTGAGCATCCCAGGTACAGCGGGGGTGCGTTGCGGACAGGGCAGACGAGGGTGGTTGTAGTGCGACGCGTCACTAGCGCTGCGTTGAAGGAAGGCAGCCAGGTGGTATTGGGAGCACAAAGGAACACAGGGAGATGCTGGTGGTCTCTCGTCAAGAGCCCGAAGAGCTTGGGAGCAGCAGAAAGAACGAGCGTGCCCAGGACCCGTCGACGGCGTCGTGAAACGCCGGAGACTTAAAGCAGGCTATCCAAGAGTGCCTTTCAGCAACACGGACCCTCATTCCATAGGCTGCCGCCTCCACACTTGTAGAGAATGCAGTTGGCTTGCGTTGGTGGTCCAAGGGAGGTCATGGCAGCACGGACCCGTCTGACGGCTGCCACCTCCACGCTTGACCCGAGCTCCGCTGCGCTGTATTCCTTTACACCTCGGTTTTCTGGCACGTGAGCTCTTTGTTCCTCGTGCTTGCCACACTCTTTGTCGCCGTCGCCTTGCATAGACCCTTCTCATGCAGGATGTTGGGCTTCTCTCAGCTGTGCGACGCAATGCATCCACTAATCCTCCGCAGATGTGTTGTGCAGCTCACATATGCCACCTCTTCGAAGTTTTTCCACATAGAAAAACTGCCGTTGATGCTCAGTGGCGATGCACTTTGTAATTGAGCTACCATGACACTGCTCATGGTAGAGTATGGGCTGAGAACCCGCACTATCAACCAATTTATAAGTCTTCAGCAGTGGATAGATGTCCTTGAATGCTTCGTTAATTTCTTCCTCTGTTTTGCTGCCTGCATGAAAAACAAGGTTTAGTCAGCAGTGATCACCTTGCGGCCTGCAATTATATTCAGTGGTGCTGGCAAAAGGCCACGCAATGCAATATAAGATTTTGTTATAGCCGCCATGTCATTATCTGCTCTCTTGCTAAAACCTATGTGTTCCAAAAATCGCCTAATGGAATGAGGCGACTATCATGCGGCTTTCTGAACTTTACTTGCTGCCATATAATGAAAGCTTCCACAAAATGATATAGCACCCTTACTTCCCCGTCTTGAAAATGTGCACGAAAAACACGTCCAATAATGTCACTACACTTGAATTCAGGTATATCGAACTCAAAGCAGATCGCGAAACAGTTTGATATATGATAATTCGATGCAATAAAGCGACAATAAGCGTGTTTATCTGTAACCTGCAAGCAACAATGCACTGCACAAAACTAGTGAGGCATTTCTTACAGTGATGTGCGGCCCACCAGCATGCGGGAAGTGCACCGCTCCCTAGGCGTTGCTCGGCCTAACCTGCTGCACTTCGAAGTCGCAGCAGACGGTGCTTTCCAAGAAGCCATTGCCTTTCAGAGGTTGTCTGACCCTCTTAGCAGTAAACTATAAACAGAATATTTTAATCACAAGAATGGTACAGTTTGTTCCAGCAACACCTCCAGGAGACCGAAGCTCAGCAGGCAAGGGCAGCCGCTAGGCATTCTTAGGTTGTCTTAACTGCATGAAAGCGAGGTGATAGAAGAGGTCCATTAGGAGAAACACCACTTGCCACAAGTTCCATAAACGCGCAAAACACTGGTACATTTTTGCACGGGACTTTCAAAGCAATGTCCCAACTGTTCGATATACAGAAGAACGCATTATTTTCTCAATAGTGTTACCTTATTACAAATGATCAGAACCACAAGGGTATAAAGCAGAGCTAAAAAGTGCAGGACAGAGGCCTCACCTATGAACACTATTTTTCCAGAAGCAAATATGAGAAGAGTGACGCGGTGGCGCTCTGGGCGGTAGATCAGTCTCGGAGAGAAAAAATGCTGTGGCAAAGACGCGGCTATTTCTGTGCGCATCCACGACGAGCTGATTGTGAGAAAAAGCTCGAGGCTTACGCGCGGCTTTACGTGGCCAAACATCTTGAAAAAGTTCCAGTGCTTGCCTGTATTTGTTGCCCAGA
The DNA here is from genome assembly GCF_052857255.1 of Amblyomma americanum. Classification (NCBI taxonomy): domain Eukaryota; kingdom Metazoa; phylum Arthropoda; class Arachnida; order Ixodida; family Ixodidae; genus Amblyomma; species Amblyomma americanum. Next base: position 8,181,767 of record NC_135497.1, on the reverse strand, counting down.
TTTTCTTTGTCTTGTTAGCCTTCAGTGGCTTGTCAATGCATGAGCACGGAGGGCTTCCTTCATGGCCGCATAAACCTCGGTGTTCCGCTTTGTGCGGCGAAAGTCGCAGAGGTGGTCTTGCCACACTCTCATGAGCACGAATGTCTCGAACTCTGTCCACTGAGCTCGATTTCTGCCATCTGTTTCGGCCGTTGCGCATCCACAATTAAAACAAAATCGAAAATTTTGCCGACAGCTGCTGGGCTCTCGAGGACTGGTAGCGCGTCCCTGACTTTCCAAAGGGGAACGCTATTGCGTGCAGGTTCAAACAAAGAGATCAAACGAAAGTAAGCCGTATTTGTAATTTAAAGAAAGGAAAGGGGGCCAATAAGAAACGCACACGCCAACAAGAAAAACACTCAGCACGCGTACAACACTACAGAATAAAGAAAAGAGTTCACCAAGTACTGAGCATCCCAGGCGCAGCGGGGGTGGTTGTAGTGCGACGCGTCGCTGGCGCTGCTTTGAAGGAAGGCATTCAGGCTGTATTGGGAGCAGAGAGGAACACAGGGCGATGCCGGTGGTCTCTCGTCAAGAGCCCGAAGAGCTTGGCAGCAGCAGAAAGAACGAGCGTATGCAGGTCCCGTCGACGGCATCATGAAACGCCGGAGGCTTAAGGCTATCCAAGAGTGCCTTACAGAAACACGGATCCTCAGTCCATCGGCTGGCACCTCCACACTTGCAGAGAATGCAGTAGGCTTGCGTCGGTGGTCCAAGGGAGGTCATGGCAGCACGGACCCAACGTCTGACGGCTGCCACCTCCACTCTTGAATGACCCGAGCTCCGCTGCGCTGCATTCCTTTACACCTCGTTTTTCTGGCACGTCAGCTCTTCGTTCCTCGTGCTTGCATAGACTTCTCATGCAGGATGCTGGGCTTCTCTCAGCTGTGCGACGCAATGCATCCACAAATCCTCCGCAGATGTGTTGTGCAGCTCACATATGCCACCTCTTCGAAGTTTTTTCACATAGAAAAAACTGCCGTCGATGCTTAATGGCAACGCACTTTATAATTGAGCTACCATGACACTGCTCATGGTAGAGTATGGGCTGAGAACCCGCACTCTCAACCAATGTGATAAGTCTTCAGCAGTGGATAGATGTCCCTGAACGCTTCATATATTGCATCCTTTGTTTTGCTTCCTGCATGAAAAACAAGGTTTAGTCAGCAATAATGACCTTGCGGCCGGCAATTAGATTCATTGTTGTGGGCAAAAGGGCACGCAATGCAATATAAGATTTTGTGATAGCCGCCATGTTATCTGCTCTCTCGCTAAAACCTGTGTTCCAAAAATCGCCTAAAGCAATGAGGCGACTATCATGCGGCTTTCTGAACTTTACTTGCCGCCATATAATGAAAGCTTCCACAAAATGATATAAGCACCCTTACTTCCCCGTCTTGAAAATGTGCTCCACGAAAAACACGTCCAATAATGTCACTACACTTGAATTCAGGTACAGTTGAGCCTCGATATAACGAAATTCTTACATCGCGAATTTCGTTACGTCGAGGTTCCCATGTTTCAGCCGTCCAAATAAAGTAAAACTGGTTCATGTAACACTGCTAGTTGATGGGAAGTGGTAAATCACTTATTGAGGAAACACGCAAGAAAATCTAGTAATAGTGGCGCTATAAGGGGCACCGGATATTTTTTTCTATATCAGGAGCATAATCAGTGATAGCAAACGGACGCGACGGGATGATTTTTCTCCGTGTGCGCATAGCAAAGAACGAGCGCAGCGCCTAGTACTCGAAGCCACCACAAGATGTCGCCACGGGTATCATAGTCGGCATGAAACATTTGCAGACGGGAACGCATCAATGGAGAGAGAGAGAAGAAAAAACTTCCGCATTGCTCACGCCGGCGCGTCTGCCTTGGGCGTGGCAATCATGGCTCGTTCTTGCAGACGGTGGGTTTGCGCTCGCGACGAAGTGCTTGGTGAACGCTTGTGTGACGGTTAAGTGAACAATTTCTATCAGTGCTTAATTACGTCGCTTTTCCTGCTCTGCACTTTATTTTATTCGCTGTATTCGACCAGGGCACTTTTTTTTTCACCACTCAACCGTTTTAAACGGACGGCCATACTAGCTCCAATAAAGTTTGTCAACACTGAAGACATTTTTCTACGAGGACATTGCAAGCAAAAAAAATAATAAAGCGGATGCTGCAAGAAAATTCGGCTTATTAACTCAATGGTCGTGTTATTCATGGAATTACGACGCCATTTCATGAATGCTAAAAAATGTTTATTGGAACTTTGGAGTACATGCAGTCGACCCAGTTCATGTGGCAGCAAAGAACTCCGTTAACTTCATCTGCCGCTTTTTAATAAGCGTCGGCGTTATAAGGGTCGTAGGTTGACAGGGCTACCAAGGCCTGCTCATGTGACTGCGTGCCTGTGTACGCACGCAGGACATCCAGCGCATCCATGACTTGCGTCGGTGTAGGCGTGCTGCTTGCCACATGGGCGTCTTGGTCAGAGTCGTCGTCCTCCATTCCAGTGTCGGTGACACTCTGCATTATTGTCTCATCATCCAGCTCTTCGGTTGTAAGAGCAGAAGCGTCACTGAAAACAGTCCTCAAGCGTCACGTCTCTGGGAGCACCACCCTGATCGTAGAGCAGCTGCCACGAGTCACCGGCGTCTGTGGTGGATGGCATGCTTTCGTCGTCATCATTCGCTTCGCAATACAGTTCTTGGTTTGAGTGGATGCTTTCCTTGAAGCCCACCTTTCTGAAGCAGTTAGTTATAATCTCGCTGCTTGTCGACTCCCATGACCGCGATAGCATCTCCAGGGCCATGAACACGTCGATTTTGGTCTCTCTTTTGAGCTCTATGTTGAGCAGCAGCCTTTCAATGACCCGCTTGCGGTACGAGCACTTGACGCTGTTAATAATACCCTGGTCCAGTGGTTGTATCAGGGAGGTGCAATTTGCGGGAAAATATTCCAGCTGAACGTTAGTGAGCGCACAGTCTTGAATATGATGCGCGGAGCAATTGTCCACAAGTAGGCAGATGCTTCTTTCCTGCTTGCGCATTTCAGCATCCAAGTCCTTGAGCCATTTAGTGAACAAATCCCGCGTCATCCACGCCTTCGTGTTTGACGTGTATTTCACCGGCATTGTTTTCTTGCCGCTAAAGCAGCGCGGCTTCTCACTTGTTCCAATTACGAATGGCGCGCGTTTATCGCTGCCATTCATGCTGGCACAGAAAAGAAAAGTCAAACGCTGCTTACTGTGTTTGCCACCATGGCACTTTTCATTTCGCAGAGGCAATGTTTTTTTTGGCAACAGCCGATAGAAAAATGCCGTCTCCTCGGCATTGTAAATGTCGGCGAAGTCGAAACGTGCCAATATGCCCGGGACATGATCACGCAGCCAGTTGGTTGCTCTAATCTCGTTGGCGTCTGCCGACTCGCCGCTGGCCACCTTTCCAACAATGCTGTGCCTCGCATTAAATCGTTGCAGCCACCCGCTGCTGGCCTTGAAGTTGTCGCAACCAAGAATGCAAGCGAAGTTCAGGTCCTTCTGTCTTAGAATGGCCCCGCTCAATGGCATGTTTTTGGCACGCATATCCAAAAACCATTTGAAGAGGGCTTTTCTACGTCGACGTAGCTTGCCTCCTTTAATCTTTTCCGCTGCAGGCCCGAGCCACCTGCACTAGCAGCAGTCATAATGCTGTCTTTCAATTTCAAAATCATTGACAGTGAACTCTGCGAAAGTGCATACCTCTCGGCAACAGTCTTCTTCTTTTCGCCATTCATTACTTCAGTGATGATGTTGGCTTTCACGTCCATAGACAAAACTTTTCTCTTGCGAGGAGCGCCCATTTTGGACAGAAAACGCACTGCACGATGAACGCAGCCAAGTCGAAGAAATGCTGCTCCTGTTCGTAGGCTTCAACAAAGCGAGCTCGCTCAACAATAGAGTGACTCGCTTTGGCAGCAAAAAAACGCACTGCACGATGAACGGAGCCAAGTCGAAGAAACTCTGCTGCTGTTTGTAGGCTTCAGCAAAGCTAGCTCGCTCAACAACAGAGTGACTCGCTTTGGCAGCAAGAAAAACGCACTGCACGATGAACGGAGCCAAGTCGAAGAAACGCTGCTGCTGTTTGTAGGCTTTAGCAAAGCGAGCTCGCTCAACAACAGAGTGACTCGCTTTGGCAGCCTCCTTAGGCCTCATGCACGCGTATTTCCGGTTTGCGCTTTCACGTTCCGAGTCTCCGACTGGCCAGTGGCGCCATGTCGTGACGCGTCCTCAAACGTCCGTGCCGCGGGTTTTGCATGCGCACGACAGATGACGCGGCGGTTCGTTCCTATCATCATCATGTTTTGCTCGAAGATTCCCAGACTGCCGGCAAAATTGGCGCGTAAAAGGGCAAATACAAAATGCGTTTTGTCTCGGCTGAGGTTTTAGCTCTCAACCGATTGTCAAGGTCACTCCTGGCACATGCATGCGATGCGGAGACTTTGTTACATCGAAAGCACGGCACAATATTACTTCGTTAAATTGCGAAAAAAAATACATGGTTTTCAATGGGGAAGTGATTGGGCAATGAAAAAAATGTGTTACATTCCGAATTTCGTTACATTTAGGTTCGTTACATCGAGGTTCGACTGTATATCGAACTCAAAGCAAATCGCGAAACAGTTTGATATATGATAATTCGATTCATAAAACCGACAATAAGCATGTTTATCTGTAACCTACAAGCAACAATGCACTGCACAAAACTAGTGAGGCATTTCTTACAGTGATGTGCGGCCCACCAGCATGCGGGAAGTGCACCGCTCCCTAGGCGTTGCTCGGCCTAACCTGCTGCACATCGAAGTCGCAGCATACGGTGCTTCGCAACACGCCATTGCCTGTCAGAGGTTGTCTGACCCTCTTAGCAGTAAACTATAAACAGAATATTTTAATCACAAGAATGGTACAGTTTGTTTCAGCAACACCTCCAGGAGACCGAAGCTCAGCAGGCAAGGGCAGCCGCTAGGCATTCTTAGGTTGTCTTAACTGCATGAAAGCGAGGTGATAGAAGAGGTCCATTAGGAGAAACACCACTTGCCACAAGTTCCATAAACGCGCAAAACACTGGTACATTTTTGCACGGGACTTTCAAAGCAATGTCCCAACTGTTCGATATACAGAAGAACGCATTATTTTCTCAATAGTGTTACCTTATTACAAATGATCAGAACCACAAGGGTATAAAGCAGAGCTAAAAAGTACAGGACAGAGGCCTCACCTATGAACACTATTTTTCCAGAAGCAAATATGAGAAGAGTGACGCGGTGGCGCTCTGGGCGGTAGGTCAGTCTCGGAGAGAAAAAATGCTGTGGCAAAGACGCGGCTATTTCTGTGCGCATCCACGACGAGCTGATTGTGAGAAAAAGCTCGAGGCTTACGCGCGGCTTTACGTGGCCAAACATCTTGAAAAAGTTCCAGTGCTTGCGTGTATTTGTTGCCCAGATTTTCTTTGTCTTGTTAGCCTTCAGTGGCTTGTCAATGTATGAGCACGGAGGGCTTCCTTCATGGCCGCATAAACTTTGGTGTTCCGCTTTGTGCGACGAAAGTCGCAGAGGTGGTCTTGCCACACTCTTATGAGCACGAATGTCTCGAACTCTGACCACTGAGCTCGATTTCTGCCATCTGTTTCGGCCGTTGCGCATCCACAATTAAAACAAAATCGAAAATTTTGCGGACAGCTGCTGGGCTGTCGCGGACTGGTACCGCGTCTCCGACTTGACGGGGAACGCTATTGCGTGCAGGTTCGAACAAAGAGATCAAACGAAACTAAGCCGTATTTTTAATTTAAAGGAAAGGGGGCCAATAAGAAATGCACAGGCCAACAAGAAAAACACACTCAACAGGCGTACAACACTACAGAATAAAGAAAAGAGTTCACCAAGTACTGAGCATCCCAGGTACAGCGGGGGTGCGTTGTGGACAGGGCAGACGAGGGTGGTTGTAGTGCGACGCGTCACTAGCGCTGCGTTGAAGGAAGGCAGCCAGGTGGTATTGGGAGCACAAAGGAACACAGGGAGATGCTGGTGGTCTCTCGTCAAGAGCCCGAAGAGCTTGGGAGCAGCAGAAAGAACGAGCGTGCCCAGGACCCGTCGACGGCGTCGTGAAACGCCGGAGACTTAAAGCAGGCTATCCAAGAGTGCCTTTCAGCAACACGGACCCTCATTCCATAGGCTGCCGCCTCCACACTTGTAGAGAATGCAGTTGGCTTGCGTTGGTGGTCCAAGGGAGGTCATGGCAGCACGGACCCGTCTGACGGCTGCCACCTCCACGCTTGACCCGAGCTCCGCTGCGCTGTATTCCTTTACACCTCGGTTTTCTGGCACGTGAGCTCTTTGTTCCTCGTGCTTGCCACACTCTTTGTCGCCGTCGCCTTGCATAGACCCTTCTCATGCAGGATGTTGGGCTTCTCTCAGCTGTGCGACGCAATGCATCCACTAATCCTCCGCAGATGTGTTGTGCAGCTCACATATGCCACCTCTTCGAAGTTTTTCCACATAGAAAAACTGCCGTTGATGCTCAGTGGCGATGCACTTTGTAATTGAGCTACCATGACACTGCTCATGGTAGAGTATGGGCTGAGAACCCGCACTATCAACCAATTTATAAGTCTTCAGCAGTGGATAGATGTCCTTGAATGCTTCGTTAATTTCTTCCTCTGTTTTGCTGCCTGCATGAAAAACAAGGTTTAGTCAGCAGTGATCACCTTGCGGCCTGCAATTATATTCAGTGGTGCTGGCAAAAGGCCACGCAATGCAATATAAGATTTTGTTATAGCCGCCATGTCATTATCTGCTCTCTTGCTAAAACCTATGTGTTCCAAAAATCGCCTAATGGAATGAGGCGACTATCATGCGGCTTTCTGAACTTTACTTGCTGCCATATAATGAAAGCTTCCACAAAATGATATAGCACCCTTACTTCCCCGTCTTGAAAATGTGCACGAAAAACACGTCCAATAATGTCACTACACTTGAATTCAGGTATATCGAACTCAAAGCAGATCGCGAAACAGTTTGATATATGATAATTCGATGCAATAAAGCGACAATAAGCGTGTTTATCTGTAACCTGCAAGCAACAATGCACTGCACAAAACTAGTGAGGCATTTCTTACAGTGATGTGCGGCCCACCAGCATGCGGGAAGTGCACCGCTCCCTAGGCGTTGCTCGGCCTAACCTGCTGCACTTCGAAGTCGCAGCAGACGGTGCTTTCCAAGAAGCCATTGCCTTTCAGAGGTTGTCTGACCCTCTTAGCAGTAAACTATAAACAGAATATTTTAATCACAAGAATGGTACAGTTTGTTCCAGCAACACCTCCAGGAGACCGAAGCTCAGCAGGCAAGGGCAGCCGCTAGGCATTCTTAGGTTGTCTTAACTGCATGAAAGCGAGGTGATAGAAGAGGTCCATTAGGAGAAACACCACTTGCCACAAGTTCCATAAACGCGCAAAACACTGGTACATTTTTGCACGGGACTTTCAAAGCAATGTCCCAACTGTTCGATATACAGAAGAACGCATTATTTTCTCAATAGTGTTACCTTATTACAAATGATCAGAACCACAAGGGTATAAAGCAGAGCTAAAAAGTGCAGGACAGAGGCCTCACCTATGAACACTATTTTTCCAGAAGCAAATATGAGAAGAGTGACGCGGTGGCGCTCTGGGCGGTAGATCAGTCTCGGAGAGAAAAAATGCTGTGGCAAAGACGCGGCTATTTCTGTGCGCATCCACGACGAGCTGATTGTGAGAAAAAGCTCGAGGCTTACGCGCGGCTTTACGTGGCCAAACATCTTGAAAAAGTTCCAGTGCTTGCCTGTATTTGTTGCCCAGATTTTCTTTGTCTTGTTAGCCTTCAGTGGCTTGTCAATGCATGAGCACGGAGGGCTTCCTTCATGGCCGCATAAACCTCGGTGTTCCGCTTTGTGCGGCGAAAGTCGCAGAGGTGGTCTTGCCACACTCTCATGAGCACGAATGTCTCGAACTCTGTCCACTGAGCTCGATTTCTGCCATCTGTTTCGGCCGTTGCGCATCCACAATTAAAACAAAATCGAAAATTTTGCCGACAGCTGCTGGGCTCTCGAGGACTGGTAGCGCGTCCCTGACTTTCCAAAGGGGAACGCTATTGCGTGCAGGTTCAAACAAAGAGATCAAACGAAAGTAAGCCGTATTTGTAATTTAAAGAAAGGAAAGGGGGCCAATAAGAAACGCACACGCCAACAAGAAAAACACTCAGCACGCGTACAACACTACAGAATAAAGAAAAGAGTTCACCAAGTACTGAGCATCCCAGGCGCAGCGGGGGTGGTTGTAGTGCGACGCGTCGCTGGCGCTGCTTTGAAGGAAGGCATTCAGGCTGTATTGGGAGCAGAGAGGAACACAGGGCGATGCCGGTGGTCTCTCGTCAAGAGCCCGAAGAGCTTGGCAGCAGCAGAAAGAACGAGCGTATGCAGGTCCCGTCGACGGCATCATGAAACGCCGGAGGCTTAAGGCTATCCAAGAGTGCCTTACAGAAACACGGATCCTCAGTCCATCGGCTGGCACCTCCACACTTGCAGAGAATGCAGTAGGCTTGCGTCGGTGGTCCAAGGGAGGTCATGGCAGCACGGACCCAACGTCTGACGGCTGCCACCTCCACTCTTGAATGACCCGAGCTCCGCTGCGCTGCATTCCTTTACACCTCGTTTTTCTGGCACGTCAGCTCTTCGTTCCTCGTGCTTGCATAGACTTCTCATGCAGGATGCTGGGCTTCTCTCAGCTGTGCGACGCAATGCATCCACAAATCCTCCGCAGATGTGTTGTGCAGCTCACATATGCCACCTCTTCGAAGTTTTTTCACATAGAAAAAACTGCCGTCGATGCTTAATGGCAACGCACTTTATAATTGAGCTACCATGACACTGCTCATGGTAGAGTATGGGCTGAGAACCCGCACTCTCAACCAATGTGATAAGTCTTCAGCAGTGGATAGATGTCCCTGAACGCTTCATATATTGCATCCTTTGTTTTGCTTCCTGCATGAAAAACAAGGTTTAGTCAGCAATAATGACCTTGCGGCCGGCAATTAGATTCATTGTTGTGGGCAAAAGGGCACGCAATGCAATATAAGATTTTGTGATAGCCGCCATGTTATCTGCTCTCTCGCTAAAACCTGTGTTCCAAAAATCGCCTAAAGCAATGAGGCGACTATCATGCGGCTTTCTGAACTTTACTTGCCGCCATATAATGAAAGCTTCCACAAAATGATATAAGCACCCTTACTTCCCCGTCTTGAAAATGTGCTCCACGAAAAACACGTCCAATAATGTCACTACACTTGAATTCAGGTACAGTTGAGCCTCGATATAACGAAATTCTTACATCGCGAATTTCGTTACGTCGAGGTTCCCATGTTTCAGCCGTCCAAATAAAGTAAAACTGGTTCATGTAACACTGCTAGTTGATGGGAAGTGGTAAATCACTTATTGAGGAAACACGCAAGAAAATCTAGTAATAGTGGCGCTATAAGGGGCACCGGATATTTTTTTCTATATCAGGAGCATAATCAGTGATAGCAAACGGACGCGACGGGATGATTTTTCTCCGTGTGCGCATAGCAAAGAACGAGCGCAGCGCCTAGTACTCGAAGCCACCACAAGATGTCGCCACGGGTATCATAGTCGGCATGAAACATTTGCAGACGGGAACGCATCAATGGAGAGAGAGAGAAGAAAAAACTTCCGCATTGCTCACGCCGGCGCGTCTGCCTTGGGCGTGGCAATCATGGCTCGTTCTTGCAGACGGTGGGTTTGCGCTCGCGACGAAGTGCTTGGTGAACGCTTGTGTGACGGTTAAGTGAACAATTTCTATCAGTGCTTAATTACGTCGCTTTTCCTGCTCTGCACTTTATTTTATTCGCTGTATTCGACCAGGGCACTTTTTTTTTCACCACTCAACCGTTTTAAACGGACGGCCATACTAGCTCCAATAAAGTTTGTCAACACTGAAGACATTTTTCTACGAGGACATTGCAAGCAAAAAAAATAATAAAGCGGATGCTGCAAGAAAATTCGGCTTATTAACTCAATGGTCGTGTTATTCATGGAATTACGACGCCATTTCATGAATGCTAAAAAAATGTTTATTGGAACTTTGGAGTACATGCAGTCGACCCAGTTCATGTGGCAGCAAAGAACTCCGTTAACTTCATCTGCCGCTTTTTAATAAGCGTCGGCGTTATAAGGGTCGTAGGTTGACAGGGCTACCAAGGCCTGCTCATGTGACTGCGTGCCTGTGTACGCACGCAGGACATCCAGCGCATCCATGACTTGCGTCGGTGTAGGCGTGCTGCTTGCCACATGGGCGTCTTGGTCAGAGTCGTCGTCCTCCATTCCAGTGTCGGTGACACTCTGCATTATTGTCTCATCATCCAGCTCTTCGGTTGTAAGAGCAGAAGCGTCACTGAAAACAGTCCTCAAGCGTCACGTCTCTGGGAGCACCACCCTGATCGTAGAGCAGCTGCCACGAGTCACCGGCGTCTGTGGTGGATGGCATGCTTTCGTCGTCATCATTCGCTTCGCAATACAGTTCTTGGTTTGAGTGGATGCTTTCCTTGAAGCCCACCTTTCTGAAGCAGTTAGTTATAATCTCGCTGCTTGTCGACTCCCATGACCGCGATAGCATCTCCAGGGCCATGAACACGTCGATTTTGGTCTCTCTTTTGAGCTCTATGTTGAGCAGCAGCCTTTCAATGACCCGCTTGCGGTACGAGCACTTGACGCTGTTAATAATACCCTGGTCCAGTGGTTGTATCAGGGAGGTGCAATTTGCGGGAAAATATTCCAGCTGAACGTTAGTGAGCGCACAGTCTTGAATATGATGCGCGGAGCAATTGTCCACAAGTAGGCAGATGCTTCTTTCCTGCTTGCGCATTTCAGCATCCAAGTCCTTGAGCCATTTAGTGAACAAATCCCGCGTCATCCACGCCTTCGTGTTTGACGTGTATTTCACCGGCATTGTTTTCTTGCCGCTAAAGCAGCGCGGCTTCTCACTTGTTCCAATTACGAATGGCGCGCGTTTATCGCTGCCATTCATGCTGGCACAGAAAAGAAAAGTCAAACGCTGCTTACTGTGTTTGCCACCATGGCACTTTTCATTTCGCAGAGGCAATGTTTTTTTTGGCAACAGCCGATAGAAAAATGCCGTCTCCTCGGCATTGTAAATGTCGGCGAAGTCGAAACGTGCCAATATGCCCGGGACATGATCACGCAGCCAGTTGGTTGCTCTAATCTCGTTGGCGTCTGCCGACTCGCCGCTGGCCACCTTTCCAACAATGCTGTGCCTCGCATTAAATCGTTGCAGCCACCCGCTGCTGGCCTTGAAGTTGTCGCAACCAAGAATGCAAGCGAAGTTCAGGTCCTTCTGTCTTAGAATGGCCCCGCTCAATGGCATGTTTTTGGCACGCATATCCAAAAACCATTTGAAGAGGGCTTTTCTACGTCGACGTAGCTTGCCTCCTTTAATCTTTTCCGCTGCAGGCCCGAGCCACCTGCACTAGCAGCAGTCATAATGCTGTCTTTCAATTTCAAAATCATTGACAGTGAACTCTGCGAAAGTGCATACCTCTCGGCAACAGTCTTCTTCTTTTCGCCATTCATTACTTCAGTGATGATGTTGGCTTTCACGTCCATAGACAAAACTTTTCTCTTGCGAGGAGCGCCCATTTTGGACAGAAAACGCACTGCACGATGAACGCAGCCAAGTCGAAGAAATGCTGCTCCTGTTCGTAGGCTTCAACAAAGCGAGCTCGCTCAACAATAGAGTGACTCGCTTTGGCAGCAAAAAAACGCACTGCACGATGAACGGAGCCAAGTCGAAGAAACTCTGCTGCTGTTTGTAGGCTTCAGCAAAGCTAGCTCGCTCAACAACAGAGTGACTCGCTTTGGCAGCAAGAAAAACGCACTGCACGATGAACGGAGCCAAGTCGAAGAAACGCTGCTGCTGTTTGTAGGCTTTAGCAAAGCGAGCTCGCTCAACAACAGAGTGACTCGCTTTGGCAGCCTCCTTAGGCCTCATGCACGCGTATTTCCGGTTTGCGCTTTCACGTTCCGAGTCTCCGACTGGCCAGTGGCGCCATGTCGTGACGCGTCCTCAAACGTCCGTGCCGCGGGTTTTGCATGCGCACGACAGATGACGCGGCGGTTCGTTCCTATCATCATCATGTTTTGCTCGAAGATTCCCAGACTGCCGGCAAAATTGGCGCGTAAAAGGGCAAATACAAAATGCGTTTTGTCTCGGCTGAGGTTTTAGCTCTCAACCGATTGTCAAGGTCACTCCTGGCACATGCATGCGATGCGGAGACTTTGTTACATCGAAAGCACGGCACAATATTACTTCGTTAAATTGCGAAAAAAAATACATGGTTTTCAATGGGGAAGTGATTGGGCAATGAAAAAAATGTGTTACATTCCGAATTTCGTTACATTTAGGTTCGTTACATCGAGGTTCGACTGTATATCGAACTCAAAGCAAATCGCGAAACAGTTTGATATATGATAATTCGATTCATAAAACCGACAATAAGCATGTTTATCTGTAACCTACAAGCAACAATGCACTGCACAAAACTAGTGAGGCATTTCTTACAGTGATGTGCGGCCCACCAGCATGCGGGAAGTGCACCGCTCCCTAGGCGTTGCTCGGCCTAACCTGCTGCACATCGAAGTCGCAGCATACGGTGCTTCGCAACACGCCATTGCCTGTCAGAGGTTGTCTGACCCTCTTAGCAGTAAACTATAAACAGAATATTTTAATCACAAGAATGGTACAGTTTGTTTCAGCAACACCTCCAGGAGACCGAAGCTCAGCAGGCAAGGGCAGCCGCTAGGCATTCTTAGGTTGTCTTAACTGCATGAAAGCGAGGTGATAGAAGAGGTCCATTAGGAGAAACACCACTTGCCACAAGTTCCATAAACGCGCAAAACACTGGTACATTTTTGCACGGGACTTTCAAAGCAATGTCCCAACTGTTCGATATACAGAAGAACGCATTATTTTCTCAATAGTGTTACCTTATTACAAATGATCAGAACCACAAGGGTATAAAGCAGAGCTAAAAAGTACAGGACAGAGGCCTCACCTATGAACACTATTTTTCCAGAAGCAAATATGAGAAGAGTGACGCGGTGGCGCTCTGGGCGGTAGGTCAGTCTCGGAGAGAAAAAATGCTGTGGCAAAGACGTGGCTATTTCTGTGCGCATCCACGACGAGCTGATTGTGAGAAAAAGCTCGAGGCTTACGCGCGGCTTTACGTGGCCAAACATCTTGAAAAAGTTCCAGTGCTTGCGTGTATTTGTTGCCCAGATTTTCTTTGTCTTGTTAGCCTTCAGTGGCTTGTCAGTGTATGAGCACGGAGGGCTTCCTTCATGGCCGCATAAACTTTGGTGTTCCGCTTTGTGCGACGAAAGTCGCAGAGGTGGTCTTGCCACACTCTTATGAGCACGAATGTCTCGAACTCTGACCACTGAGCTCGATTTCTGCCATCTGTTTCGGCCGTTGCGCATCCACAATTAAAACAAAATCGAAAATTTTGCGGACAGCTGCTGGGCTGTCGCGGACTGGTACCGCGTCTCCGACTTGACGGGGAACGCTATTGCGTGCAGGTTCGAACAAAGAGATCAAACGAAACTAAGCCGTATTTTTAATTTAAAGGAAAGGGGGCCAATAAGAAATGCACAGGCCAACAAGAAAAACACACTCAACAGGCGTACAACACTACAGAATAAAGAAAAGAGTTCACCAAGTACTGAGCATCCCAGGTACAGCGGGGGTGCGTTGTGGACAGGGCAGACGAGGGTGGTTGTAGTGCGACGCGTCACTAGCGCTGCGTTGAAGGAAGGCAGCCAGGTGGTATTGGGAGCACAAAGGAACACAGGGAGATGCTGGTGGTCTCTCGTCAAGAGCCCGAAGAGCTTGGGAGCAGCAGAAAGAACGAGCGTGCCCAGGACCCGTCGACGGCGTCGTGAAACGCCGGAGACTTAAAGCAGGCTATCCAAGAGTGCCTTTCAGCAACACGGACCCTCATTCCATAGGCTGCCGCCTCCACACTTGTAGAGAATGCAGTTGGCTTGCGTTGGTGGTCCAAGGGAGGTCATGGCAGCACGGACCCGTCTGACGGCTGCCACCTCCACGCTTGACCCGAGCTCCGCTGCGCTGTATTCCTTTACACCTCGGTTTTCTGGCACGTGAGCTCTTTGTTCCTCGTGCTTGCCACACTCTTTGTCGCCGTCGCCTTGCATAGACCCTTCTCATGCAGGATGTTGGGCTTCTCTCAGCTGTGCGACGCAATGCATCCACTAATCCTCCGCAGATGTGTTGTGCAGCTCACATATGCCACCTCTTCGAAGTTTTTCCACATAGAAAAACTGCCGTTGATGCTCAGTGGCGATGCACTTTGTAATTGAGCTACCATGACACTGCTCATGGTAGAGTATGGGCTGAGAACCCGCACTATCAACCAATTTATAAGTCTTCAGCAGTGGATAGATGTCCTTGAATGCTTCGTTAATTTCTTCCTCTGTTTTGCTGCCTGCATGAAAAACAAGGTTTAGTCAGCAGTGATCACCTTGCGGCCTGCAATTATATTCAGTGGTGCTGGCAAAAGGCCACGCAATGCAATATAAGATTTTGTTATAGCCGCCATGTCATTATCTGCTCTCTTGCTAAAACCTATGTGTTCCAAAAATCGCCTAATGGAATGAGGCGACTATCATGCGGCTTTCTGAACTTTACTTGCTGCCATATAATGAAAGCTTCCACAAAATGATATAGCACCCTTACTTCCCCGTCTTGAAAATGTGCACGAAAAACACGTCCAATAATGTCACTACACTTGAATTCAGGTATATCGAACTCAAAGCAGATCGCGAAACAGTTTGATATATGATAATTCGATGCAATAAAGCGACAGTAAGCGTGTTTATCTGTAACCTGCAAGCAACAATGCACTGCACAAAACTAGTGAGGCATTTCTTACAGTGATGTGCGGCCCACCAGCATGCGGGAAGTGCACCGCTCCCTAGGCGTTGCTCGGCCTAACCTGCTGCACTTCGAAGTTGCAGCAGACGGTGCTTTCCAAGAAGCCATTGCCTTTCAGAGGTTGTCTGACCCTCTTAGCAGTAAACTATAAACAGAATATTTTCACCGTAAGAATGGTACAGTTTGTTCCAGCAACACCTCCAGGAGACCGAAGCCCGGCAGGCAAGGGCAGCCGCTAGGCTTTCTTAGGTTGTCTTAACCACATGAAAGCGAGGTGATAGAAGAGGTCCATTAGGAGAAACACCACTTGCCACGAGTTCGATAAACGCGCAAAACTGTGGTACATTCTTGCATGGGACTTTCAAAGCAATGTCCCAACTGTTCAATATACGGAATAACGCATCATTTCCTCAATAGTGTTACCTTAATACAAATATGATGACAACCTCAAGGGTATAAAGCAGAGCGAAAAAGTATAGGACGGAGGCCTCACCTGTGAACACTATTTTGCCGGAAGCAAATATCAGAAGAGTGGCGCGTGGGTGCTACGGGCGGTTGATCAGTCCCGGATACAAAAAAATGCAGCGGCAATGACGCGGCTATTTCAGTGCACATCCACGGGCTGATTTTGAGAAAGAGCTGGAGGCTTGCGCGCGCCTATACGTGGCCAAACATCTTGAAAAAGATGCAGTGCTTGCCTGCATTTGTTGCCCTGCTTTTCTATCTTCGTTTTGATAGCCTTCAGCGGCTTGTCATTGCCGTCAGCACGGAGGGCTTCCTCCATGGCCGCATAAACCTCGGTGTTCCGCTTTGTGCGGCGAAAGTCGCAGAGGTGGTCTTGCCACACTCTCATGAGCACGAATGTCTCGAACTCTGTCCACTGAGCTCGATTTCTGCCATCTGTTTCGGCCGTTGCGCATCCACAATTAAAACAAAATCGAAAATTTTGCCAACAGCTGCTGGGCTCTCGAGGACTGGTAGCGCGTCCCTGACTTTCCAAAGGGGAACGCTATTGCGTGCAGGTTCAAACAAAGAGATCATACGAAAGTAAGCCGTATTTTTAATTTAAAGAAAGGAAAGGGGGCCAATAAGAAACGCACACGCCAACAAGAAAAACACTCAGCACGCGTACAACACTACAGAATAAAGAAAAGAGTTCACCAAGTACTGAGCATCCCAGGTGCAGCGGGGTTGCCTTGCAGACAGGGCAGACGCGGGTGGTTGTAGTGCGACGCGTCGCTGGCGCTGCTTTGAAGGAAGGCATTCAGGCTGTATTGGGAGCAGAGAGGAACACAGGGCGATGCCGGTGGTCTCTCGTCAAGAGCCCGAAGAGCTTGGCAGCAGCAGAAAGAACGAGCGTATCCAGGTCCCGTCGACGGCATCATGAAACGCCGGAGGCTTAAGGCTATCCGAGAGTGCCTTACAGAAACACGGATCCTCAGTCCATCGGCTGGCACCTCCACACTTGCAGAGAATGCAGTAGGCTTGCGTCGGTGGTCCAAGGGAGGTCATGGCAGCACGGACCCAACGTCTGACGGCTGCCACCTCCACTCTTGAATGACCCGAGCTCCACTGCGCTGCATTCCTTTACACCTCGTTTTTCTGGCACGTCAGCTCTTCGTTCCTCGTGCTTGCATAGACTTCTCATGCAGGATGCTGGGCTTCTCTCGGCTGTGCGACGCAATGCATCCACAAATCCTCCGCAGATGTGTTGTGCAGCTCACATATGCCACCTCTTCGAAGTTTTTTCACATAGAAAATACTGCCGTCGATGCTTAATGGCAACGCACTTTATAATTGAGCTACCATGACACTGCTCATGGTAGAGTATGGGCTGAGAACCCGCACTCTCAACCAATGTGATAAGTCTTCAGCAGTGGATAGATGTCCCTGAACGCTTCATGTATTGCATCCTTTGTTTTGCTTCCTGCATGAAAAACAAGGTTTAGTCAGCAATAATCACCTTGCGGCCGGCAATTATATTCAGTGTTGCGGGTAAAAGGCCACGCAATGCAATATAAGATTTTGTTATAGCAGCCATGTCGTTATCTGCTCTCTTGCTAAAACCTATGTGTTCCAAAAATCGCCTAAAGCAATGAGGCGACTATCATGCGGCTTTCTGAACATTACTTGCCGCCATATAAAGAAAGCTTCCACAAAATGATATAAGCACCCTTACTTCCCCGTCTTGAAAATGTGCTCCACGAAAAACACGTCCAATAATGTCACTACACTTGAATTCAGGTACAGTTGAGCCTCGATATAACGAAATTCTTACATCGCGAATTTCGTTACGTCGAGGTTCCCATGTTTCAGCCGTCCAAATAAAGTAAAACTGGTTCATGTAACACTGCTAGTTGATGGGAAGTGGTAAATCACTTATTGAGGAAACACGCAAGAAAATCTAGTAATAGTGGCGCTATAAGGGGCACCGGATGTTTTTTTCTATATCAGGAGCATAATCAGTGATAGCAAACGGACGCGACGGGATGATTTTTCTCCGTGTGCGCATAGCAAAGAACGAGCGCAGCGCCTAGTACTCGAAGCCACCACAAGATGTCGCCACGGGTATCATAGTCGGCATGAAACATTTGCAGACGGGAACGCATCAATGGAGAGAGAGAGAAGAAAAAACTTCCGCATTGCTCACGCCGGCGCGTCTGCCTTGGGCGTGGCAATCATGGCTCGTTCTTGCAGACGGTGGGTTTGCGCTCGCGACGAAGTGCTTGGTGAACGCTTGTGTGACGGTTAAGTGAACAATTTCTATCAGTGCTTAATTACGTCGCTTTTCCTGCTCTGCACTTTATTTTATTCGCTGTATTCGACCAGGGCACTTTTTTTTCACCACTCAACCGTTTTAAACGGACGGCCATACTAGCTCCAATAAAGTTTGTCAACACTGAAGACATTTTTCTACGAGGACATTGCAAGCAAAAAAAATAATAAAGCGGATGCTGCAAGAAAATTCGGCTTATTAACTCAATGGTCGTGTTATTCATGGAATTACGACGCCATTTCATGAATGCTAAAAAATGTTTATTGGAAGTTTGGAGTACATGCAGTCGACCCAGTTCATGTGGCAGCAAAGAACTCCGTTAACTTCATCTGCCGCTTTTTAATAAGCGTCGGCGTTATAAGGGTCGTATGTTGACAGGGCTACCAAGGCCTGCTCATGTGACTGCGTGCCTGTGTACGCACGCAGGACATCCAGCGCATCCATGACTTGCGTCGGTGTAGGCGTGCTGCTTGCCACATGGGCGTCTTGGTCAGAGTCGTCGTCCTCCATTCCAGTGTCGGTGACACTCTGCATTATTGTCTCATCATCCAGCTCTTCGGTTGTAAGAGCAGAAGCGTCACTGAAAACAGTCCTCAAGCGTCACGTCTCTGGGAGCACCACCCTGATCGTAGAGCAGCTGCCACGAGTCACCGGCGTCTGTGGTGGATGGCATGCTTTCGTCGTAATTATTATTTTTTATTTTTTTACAGGTACTGCCAGCCTTATTATCAGGCCTTAGGCAGGAGTGGACAACACAAATCAACAAATTCAGAAACAGCAAAATCAGCAAACAAGATACAGGACGCTGAATGATAAATCAGAACAAAAACAAAAACACAAGATAGTATTTACAACATGAGTGTCATTTTGATGAGGGGGAGCCACATGTCACTCAGGACTTACGCGCAAGTGCGCAGAGGAATGAGGAAACCGTTGGGCAGTCAACTGTGTCGGCGGATAATGCATTCCAATCGCAAATAGTGCGCGGAAAATAGGAATTTTTAAATGCGTCTGTCCTGCACGAAAAATCCAGGACTTTTTTGGTGTGATATGAGCGCGTAAATCGGCGGTTAGCTGGCAGAATGTATGAACTTTTGTCTATTCCCAATTGGTTATGATAGAGTAAATAGAAAAATTTCATCTTATCCCGGTAACGTCTGAATGTGAGACTTTCCAGTTCTGCAGCTTCTAGAAGTAATGATGTGGACGTGCGCCAGCTGTATGAGTTAAAGATGAACCTAGCTGATTTTCGCTTCGCAATACAGTTCTTGGTTTGAGTGCATGCTTTCCTTGAAGCCCACCTTTCTGAAGCAGTTAGTTATAATCTCGCTGCTTGTCGACTCCCATGACCGCGATAGCATCTCCAGGGCCATGAACACGTCGATTTTGGTCTCTCTTTTGAGCTCTATGTTGAGCAGCAGCCTTTCAATGACCCGCTTGCGGTACGAGCACTTGACGCTGTTAATAATACCCTGGTCCAGTGGTTGTATCAGGGAGGTGCAATTTGCGGGAAAATATTCCAGCTGAACGTTAGTGAGCGCACAGTCTTGAATATGATGCGCGGAGCAATTGTCCACAAGTAGGCAGATGCTTCTTTCCTGCTTGCGCATTTCAGCATCCAAGTCCTTGAGCCATTTAGTGAACAAATCCCGCGTCATCCACGCCTTCGTGTTTGACGTGTATTTCACCGGCATTGTTTTCTTGCCGCTAAAGCAGCGCGGCTTCTCACTTGTTCCAATTACGTATGGCGCGCGTTTATCGCTGCCATTCATGCTGGCACAGAAAAGAAAAGTCAAACGCTGCTTACTGTGTTTGCCACCATGGCACTTTTCATTTCGCAGAGGCAATGTTTTTTTTGGCAACAGCCGATAGAAAAATGCCGTCTCCTCGGCATTGTAAATGTCGGCGAAGTCGAAACGTGCCAATATGCCCGGGACATGATCACGCAGCCAGTTGGTTGCTCTAATCTCGTTGGCGTCTGCCGACTCGCCGCTGGCCACCTTTCCAACAATGCTGTGCCTCGCATTAAATCGTTGCAGCCACCCGCTGCTGGCCTTGAAGTTGTCGCAACCAAGAATGCAAGCGAAGTTCAGGTCCTTCTGTCTTAGAATGGCCCCGCTCAATGGCATGTTTTTGGCACGCATATCCAAAAACCATTTGAAGAGGGCTTTTCTACGTCGACGTAGCTTGCCTCCTTTAATCTTTTCCGCTGCAGGCCCGAGCCACCTGCACTAGCAGCAGTCATAATGCTGTCTTTCAATTTCAAAATCATTGACAGTGAACTCTGCGAAAGTGCATACCTCTCGGCAACAGTCTTCTTCTTTTCGCCATTCATTACTTCAGTGATGATGTTGGCTTTCACGTCCATAGACAAAACTTTTCTCTTGCGAGGAGCGCCCATTTTGGACAGAAAACGCACTGCACGATGAACGGAGCCAAGTCGAAGAAATGCTGCTCCTGTTCGTAGGCTTCAACAAAGCGAGCTCGCTCAACAATAGAGTGACTCGCTTTGGCAGCAAAAAAACGCAGTGCACGATGAACGGAGCCAAGTCGAAGAAACGCTGCTGCTGTTTGTAGGCTTCAGCAAAGCTCGCTCGCTCAACAACAGAGTGACTCGCTTTGGCAGCAAAAAAAAACGCACTGCACGATGAACGGAGCCAAGTCGAAGAAACGCTGCTGCTGTTTGTAGGCTTTAGCAAAGCGAGCTCGCTCAACAACAGAGTGACTCGCTTTGGCAGCCTCCTTAGGGCTCATGCACGCGTATTTCCGGTTTGCGCTTTCACGTTCCGAGTCTCCGACTGGCCAGTGGCGCCATGTCGTGACGTGTCCTGAAACATCCGTGCCGCGGGTTTTGCATGCGCACGACAGATGACGCGGCGGTTCGTTCCTATCATCATCATGTTTTGCTCGAAGTTTCCCAGACTGCCGGCAAAATTGGCGCGTAAAAGGGCAAATACAAAATGCGTTTTGTCTCGGCTGAGGTTTTAGCTCTCATCCGATTGTCAACGTCACTCCTGGCACATGCATGCGATGCGGAGACTTCGTTACATCGAAAGCACGGCACAATATTACTTCGTTAAATTGCGAAAAAAAATACATGGTTTTCAATGGGGAAGTGATTGGGCAATGACAAAAATGTGTTACATTCCGAATTTCGTTACATTTAGGTTCGTTACATCGAGGTTCGACTGTATATCGAACTCAAAGCAAATCGCGAAACAGTTTGATATATGATAATTCGATACATAAAAGCGACAATAAGCATGTTTATCTGTAACCTACAAGCAACAATGCACTGCACAAAACTAGTGAGGCATTTCTTACAGTGATGTGCGGCCCACCAGCATGCGGGAAGTGCACCGCTCCCTAGGCGTTGCTCGGCCTAACCTGCTGCACATCGAAGTCGCAGCATACGGTGCTTCGCAACACGCCATTGCCTGTCAGAGGTTGTCTGACCCTCTTAGCAGTAAACTATAAACAGAATATTTTAATCACAAGAATGGTACAGTTTGTTGCAGCAACACCTCCAGGAGACCGAAGCTCAGCAGGCAAGGGCAGCCGCTAGGCATTCTTAGGTTGTCTTAACTGCATGAAAGCGAGGTGATAGAAGAGGTCCATTAGGAGAAACACCACTTGCCACAAGTTCCATAAACGCGCAAAACACTGGTACATTTTTGCACGGGACTTTCAAAGCAATGTCCCAACTGTTCGATATACAGAAGAACGCATTATTTTCTCAATAGTGTTACCTTATTACAAATGATCAGAACCACAAGGGTATAAAGCAGAGCTAAAAAGTACAGGACAGAGGCCTCACCTATGAACACTATTTTTCCAGAAGCAAATATGAGAAGAGTGACGCGGTGGCGCTCTGGGCGGTAGGTCAGTCTCGGAGAGAAAAAATGCTGTGGCAAAGACGCGGCTATTTTTGTGCGCATCCACGACGAGCTGATTGTGAGAAAAAGCTCGAGGCTTACGCGCGGCTTTACGTGGCCAAACATCTTGAAAAAGTTCCAGTGCTTGCCTGTATTTGTTGCCCAGATTTTCTTTGTCTTGTTAGCCTTCAGTGGCTTGTCAATGCATGAGCACGGAGGGCTTCCTTCATGGCCGCATAAACTTTGGTGTTCCGCTTTGTGCGACGAAAGTCGCAGAGGTGGTCTTGCCACACTCTTATGAGCACGAATGTCTCGAACTCTGACCACTGAGCTCGATTTCTGCCATCTGTTTCGGCCGTTGCGCATCCACAATTAAAACAAAATCGAAAATTTTGCGGACAGCTGCTGGGCTGTCGCGGACTGGTACCGCGTCTCCGACTTGACGGGGAACGCTATTGCGTGCAGGTTCGAACAAAGAGATCAAACGAAACTAAGCCGTATTTTTAATTTAAAGGAAAGGGGGCCAATAAGAAATGCACAGGCCAACAAGAAAAACACACTCAACAGGCGTACAACACTACAGAATAAAGAAAAGAGTTCACCAAGTACTGAGCATCCCAGGTACAGCGAGGGTGCGTTGCGGACAGGGCAGACGAGGGTGGTTGTAGTGCGACGCATCACTAGCGCTGCGTTGAAGGAAGGCAGCCAGGTGGTATTGGGAGCACAAAGGAACACAGGGAGATGCTGGTGGTCTCTCGTCAAGAGCCCGAAGAGCTTGGCAGCAGCAGAAAGAACGAGCGTGCCCAGGACCCGTCGACGGCGTCGTGAAACGCCGGAGACTTAAAGCAGGCTATCCAAGAGTGCCTTTCAGCAACACGGACCCTCATTCCATAGGCTGCCGCCTCCACACTTGTAGAGAATGCAGTTGGCTTGCGTTGGTGGTCCAAGGGAGGTCATGGCAGCACGGACCCGTCTGACGGCTGCCACCTCCACGCTTGACCCGAGCTCCGCTGCGCTGTATTCCTTTACACCTCGGTTTTCTGGCACGTGAGCTCTTTGTTCCTCGTGCTTGCCACACTCTTTGTCGCCGTCGCCTTGCATAGACCCTTCTCATGCAGGATGTTGGGCTTCTCTCAGCTGTGCGACGCAATGCATCCACTAATCCTCCGCAGATGTGTTGTGCAGCTCACATATGCCACCTCTTCGAAGTTTTTCCACATAGAAAAACTGCCGTTGATGCTCAGTGGCGATGCACTTTGTAATTGAGCTACCATGACACTGCTCATGGTAGAGTATGGGCTGAGAACCCGCACTATCAACCAATTTATAAGTCTTCAGCAGTGGATAGATGTCCTTGAATGCTTCGTTAATTTCTTCCTCTGTTTTGCTGCCTGCATGAAAAACAAGGTTTAGTCAGCAGTGATCACCTTGCGGCCTGCAATTATATTCAGTGGTGCTGGCAAAAGGCCACGCAATGCAATATAAGATTTTGTTATAGCCGCCATGTCATTATCTGCTCTCTTGCTAAAACCTATGTGTTCCAAAAATCGCCTAATGGAATGAGGCGACTATCATGCGGCTTTCTGAACTTTACTTGCTGCCATATAATGAAAGCTTCCACAAAATGATATAGCACCCTTACTTCCCCGTCTTGAAAATGTGCACGAAAAACACGTCCAATAATGTCACTACACTTGAATTCAGGTATATCGAACTCAAAGCAGATCGCGAAACAGTTTGATATATGATAATTCGATGCAATAAAGCGACAATAAGCGTGTTTATCTGTAACCTGCAAGCAACAATGCACTGCACAAAACTAGTGAGGCATTTCTTACAGTGATGTGCGGCCCACCAGCATGCGGGAAGTGCACCGCTCCCTAGGCGTTGCTCGGCCTAACCTGCTGCACTTCGAAGTCGCAGCAGACGGTGCTTTCCAAGAAGCCATTGCCTTTCAGAGGTTGTCTGACCCTCTTAGCAGTAAACTATAAACAGAATATTTTCACCGTAAGAATGGTACAGTTTGTTCCAGCAACACCTCCAGGAGACCGAAGCCCGGCAGGCAAGGGCAGCCGCTAGGCTTTCTTAGGTTGTCTTAACCACATGAAAGCGAGGTGATAGAAGAGGTCCATTAGGAGAAACACCACTTGCCACGAGTTCGATAAACGCGCAAAACTGTGGTACATTCTTGCATGGGACTTTCAAAGCAATGTCCCAACTGTTCAATATACGGAATAACGCATCATTTCCTCAATAGTGTTACCTTAATACAAATATGATGACAACCTCAAGGGTTTAAAGCAGAGCGAAAAAGTATAGGACGGAGGCCTCACCTGTGAACACTATTTTGCCGGAAGCAAATATCAGAAGAGTGGCGCGCGGGTGCTACGGGCGGTAGATCAGTCCCGGATACAAAAAAATGCAGCGGCAATGACGCGGCTATTTCAGTGCACATCCACGGGCTGATTTTGAGAAAAAGCTGGAGGCTTGCGCGCGCCTATACGTGGCCAAACATCTTGAAAAAGATGCAGTGCTTGCCTGCATTTGTTGCCCTGCTTTTCTATCTTCGTTTTGATAGCCTTCAGCGGCTTGTCATTGCCGTCAGCACGGAGGGCTTCCTCCATGGCCGCATAAACCTCGGTGTTCCGCTTTGTGCGGCGAAAGTCGCAGAGGTGGTCTTGCCACACTCTCATGAGCACGAATGTCTCGAACTCTGTCCACTGAGCTCGATTTCTGCCATCTGTTTCGGCCGTTGCGCATCCACAATTAAAACAAAATCGAAAATTTTGCCGACAGCTGCTGGGCTCTCGAGGACTGGTAGCGCGTCCCTGACTTTCCAAAGGGGAACGCTATTGCGTGCAGGTTCAAACAAAGAGATCAAACGAAAGTAAGCCGTATTTTTAATTTAAAGAAAGGAAAGGGGGCCAATAAGAAACGCACACGCCAACAAGAAAAACACTCAGCACGCATACAACACTACAGAATAAAGAAAAGAGTTCACCAAGTACTGAGCATCCCAGGTGCAGCGGGGTTGCCTTGCAGACAGGGCAGACGCGGGTGGTTGTAGTGCGACGCGTCGCTGGCGCTGCTTTGAAGGAAGGCATTCAGGCTGTATTGGGAGCAGAGAGGAACACAGGGCGATGCCGGTGGTCTCTCGTCAAGAGCCCGAAGAGCTTGGCAGCAGCAGAAAGAACGAGCGTATCCAGGTCCCGTCGACGGCATCATGAAACGCCGGAGGCTTAAGGCTATCCAAGAGTGCCTTACAGAAACACGGATCCTCAGTCCATCGGCTGGCACCTCCACACTTGCAGAGAATGCAGTAGGCTTGCGTCGGTGGTCCAAGGGAGGTCATGGCAGCACGGACCCAACGTCTGACGGCTGCCACCTCCACTCTTGAATGACCCGAGCTCCACTGCGCTGCATTCCTTTACACCTCGTTTTTCTGGCACGTCAGCTCTTCGTTCCTCGTGCTTGCATACACTTCTCATGCAGGATGCTGGGCTTCTCTCAGCTGTGCGACGCAATGCATCCACAAATCCTCCGCAGATGTGTTGTGCAGCTCACATATGCCACCTCTTCGAAGTTTTTTCACATAGAAAAAACTGCCGTCGATGCTTAATGGCAACGCACTTTATAATTGAGCTACCATGACACTGCTCATGGTAGAGTATGGGCTGAGAACCCGCACTCTCAACCAATGTGATAAGTCTTCAGCAGTGGATAGATGTCCCTGAACGCTTCATGTATTGCATCCTTTGTTTTGCTTCCTGCATGAAAAACAAGGTTTAGTCAGCAATAATGACCTTGCGGCCGGCAATTATATTCAGTGTTGCGGGCAAAAGGCCACGCAGTGCAATATAAGATTTTGTTATAGCAGCCATGTCGTTATCTGCTCTCTTGCTAAAACCTATGTGTTCCAAAAATCGCCTAAAGCAATGAGGCGACTATCATGCGGCTTTCTGAACATTACTTGCCGCCATATAATGAAAGCTTCCACAAAATGATATAAGCACCCTTACTTCCCCGTCTTGAAAATGTGCTCCATGAAAAACACGTCCAATATTGTCACTACACTTGAATTCAGGTACAGTTGAGCCTCGATATAACGAAATTCTTACATCGCGAATTTCG
Organism: Amblyomma americanum; assembly: GCF_052857255.1. Lineage (NCBI taxonomy): Eukaryota > Metazoa > Arthropoda > Arachnida > Ixodida > Ixodidae > Amblyomma > Amblyomma americanum. The sequence continues at coordinate 8,155,908 of NC_135497.1, read as the reverse complement.
TTACGTCGAGGTTCCCATGTTTCAGCCGTCCAAATAAAGTAAAACTGGTTCATGTAACACTGCTAGTTGGTGGGAAGTGGTAAATCACTTATTGAGGAAACACGCAAGAAAATCTAGTAATAGTGGCGCTATAAGGGGCACCGGATGTTTTTTTCTATATCAGGAGCATAATCAGTGATAGCAAACGGACGCGACGGGATGATTTTTCTCCGTGTGCGCATAGCAAAGAACGAGCGCAGCGCCTAGTACACGAAGCCACCACAAGATGTCGCCACGGGTATCATAGTCGGCATGAAACATTTGCAGACGGGAACGCATCAATGGAGAGAGAGAGAAGAAAAAACTTCCGCATTGCTCACGCCGGCGCGTCTGCCTTGGGCGTCGCAATCATGGCTCGTTCTTGCAGACGGTGGGTTTGCGCTCGCGACGAAGTGCTTGGTGAACGCTTGTGTGACGGTTAAGTGAACAATTTCTATCAGTGCTTAATTACGTCGCTTTTCCTGCTCTGCACTTTATTTTATTCGCTGTATTCGACCAGGGCACTTTTTTTCCACCACTCAACCGTTTTAAACGGACGGCCATACTAGCTCCAATAAAGTTTGTCAACACTGAAGACATTTTTCTACGAGGACATTGCAAGCAAAAAAAATAATAAAGCGGATGCTGCAAGAAAATTCGGCTTATTAACTCAATGGTCGTGTTATTCATGGAATTACGACGCCATTTCATGAATGCTAAAAAATGTTTATTGGAAGTTTGGAGTACATGCAGTCGACCCTGTTCATGTGGCAGCAAAGAACTCCGTTAACTTCATCTGCCGCTTTTTAATAAGCGTCGGCGTTATAAGGGTCGTATGTTGACAGGGCTACCAAGGCCTGCTCATGTGACTGCGTGCCTGTGTACGCACGCAGGACATCCAGCGCATCCATGACTTGCGTCGGTGTAGGCGTGCTGCTTGCCACATGGGCGTCTTGGTCAGAGTCGTCGTCCTCCATTCCAGTGTCGGTGACACTCTGCATTATTGTCTCATCATCCAGCTCTTCGGTTGTAAGAGCAGAAGCGTCACTGAAAACAGTCCTCAAGCGTCACGTCTCTGGGAGCACCACCCTGATCGTAGAGCAGCTGCCACGAGTCACCGGCGTCTGTGGTGGATGGCATGCTTTCGTCGTCATCATTCGCTTCGCAATACAGTTCTTGGTTTGAGTGCATGCTTTCCTTGAAGCCCACCTTTCTGAAGCAGTTAGTTATAATCTCGCTGCTCATAGACTCCCATGACCGCGATAGCTTCTCCAGGGCCATGAACCTGTCGATTTTGGTCTCTCTTTTGAGCTCTATGTTGAGCAGCAGCCTTTCAATGACCCGCTTGCGGTACGAGCACTTGACGCTGTTAATAATACCCCGGTCCAGTGGTTGTATCAGGGAGGTGCAATTTGCGGGAAAATATTCCAGCTGAACGTTAGTGAGCGCACAGTCTTGAATATGATGCGCGGAGAAATTGTCCACAAGTAGGCAGATGCTTCTTCCTGCTTGCGCATTTCAGCATCGAAGTCCTTGAGCCATTTAGTGAACAAATGCTGTGTCATCCACGCCTTCGTGTTTGACGTGTATTTCACCGGCATTGTTTTCATGCCGCTAAAGCAGCGCGGCTTCTCACTTGTTCCAATTACGAATGGCACGCGTTTATCACTGCCATTCATGTTGGCACAGAAAAGAAAAGTCAAACGCTGCTTACTGTGTTTGCCACCATGGCACTTTTCATTTCGCAGAGGCAGTGTTTTTTTTGGCAACAGCCGATAGAAAAATGCCGTCTCGTCGGCATTGTAAATGTCGGCGAAGTCGAAACGTGCCAATATGCCCGGGACATGATCACGCAGCCAGTTGGCTGCTCTAATCTCGTTCGCGTCTGCCGACTCGCCGCTGGCCACCTTTCCAACAATGCTGTGCCTCTCATTAAATCGTTGCAGCCACCCGCTGCTGGCCTTGAAGTTGTCGCAACCAAGAATGCAAGCGAAGTTCAGGTCCTTCTGTCTTAGAATGGCCCCGCTCAATGGCATGTTTTTGGCACGCATATCCAAAAACCATTTGAAGAGGGCTTTTCTACGTCGACGTAGCTTGCCTCCTTTAATCTTTTCCGCTGCAGGCCCGAGCCACCTGCACTAGCAGCAGTCATAATGCTGTCTTTCAATTTCAAAATCATTGACAGTGAACTCTGCGAAAGTCCATACCTTTTGGCAACAGTCTTCTTCTTTTCGCCATTCATTACTTCAGTGATGATGTTGGCTTTCACGTCCATAGACAAAACTTTTCTCTTGCGAGGAGCGCCCATTTTGGACAGAAAACGCACTGCACAATGAACGGAGCCAAGTCGAAGAAATGCTGCTCCTGTTCGTAGGCTTCAACAAAGCGAGCTCGCTCAACAATAGAGTGACTCGCTTTGGCAGCAAAAAAACGCACTGCACGATGAACGGAGCCAAGTCGAAGAAACGCTGCTGCTGTTTGTAGGCTTCAGCAAAGCTAGCTCGTTCAACAACAGAGTGACTCGCTTTGGCAGCAAAAAAAACGCACTGCACGATGAACGGAGCCAAGTCGAAGAAACGCTGCTGCTGTTTGTAGGCTTTAGCAAAGCGAGCTCGCTCAACAACAGAGTGACTCGCTTTGGCAGCCTCCTTAGGCCTCATGCACGCGTATTTCCGGTTTGCGCTTTCACGTTCCGAGTCTCCGACTGGCCAGTGGCGCCATGTCGTGACGCGTCCTGAAACGTCCGTGCCGCGGGTTTTGCATGCGCACGACAGATGGCGCGGCGGTTCGTTCCTATCATCATCATGTTTTGCTCGAAGATTCCCAGACTGCCGGCAAAATTGGCGCGTAAAAGGGCAAATACAAAATGCGTTTTGTCTCGGCTGAGGTTTTAGCTCTCAACCGATTGTCAAGGTCACTCCTGGCACATGCATGCGATGCGGAGACTTCGTTACATCGAAAGCACGGCACAATATTACTTCGTTAAATTGCGAAAAAAAATACATGGTTTTCAATGGGGAAGTGATTGGGCAATGAAAAAAATGTGTTACATTCCGAATTTCGTTACATTTAGGTTCGTTACATCGAGGTTCGACTGTATATCGAACTCAAAGCAAATCGCGAAACAGTTTGATATATGATAATTCGATACATAAAACCGACAATAAGCATGTTTATCTGTAACCTACAAGCAACATGTGCACATCTGGTGTCCACAGTGCACATTCGGTTCGAGCTCGAATACAAATGACTTCCCTAAACTCACTCGGTGGCGAAAGTCATTAGAACCTAACCACATAATATGGTCCTGTGTATGAGACGGTTACTGAGGTTAGATGGCAGTGCCATTTGATTCAAAAGAGAGATAAAATTGCCTAGTGTGAGGGCATAAGTAATATAATGAGATTTAAGCGTTATTCTGCAAGTCCCCAACATCACATAGTATAAGTTTAAAAGTTATCAACTCTTTGTACGTGCTCTTCATCGGAAAGTTCACTACAGTAGTACATCAAAAAATAGCTCAGAGGAGCATGTCTAAAGGTTGATGAACACGTTTATTAGGGGGAAAAAACACAATAGAGTCACACACATAGCACATTTTTCGTTAAAGTAAATAAAGTTTCTTAAATTCGACAGTGCATGTTTCATTGCAACTTGCAACAATCATGACATGGAACATGAAGGAGATTACCAAGGCAATTATGCGTACAGGTTGAACACTGAGCACACAAAAAATTAGCTGATGAAACAAAGAGTTTGACGAAAACTTGTCTGGTCGGGGTGAATCACAAAACTTGACATTCCGGCCAGAAACTTCACATAGAGGACACCATTGATTTTACCACGCGACGGGCCACACCAAGTGCGTTGGAATTGAGCTGCCGTGACACTCCTCATGATAGTGTGGGCTCACAACTCGCAATCTCAACCAATGCGACATGTCTGCAGAATTGGGTAAATGTCCTTGAAAGCTTCAATAACTTTTTCTCTGTTTTGCTGCCTGCATGAAAAACAAGGTTTAGTCAGCAGTGATCACCTTGCGGCCTGCAATTATATTCAGCGGTGCTGGCAAGTGGGCACGCAATGCAATGCAATATTTTGTTATAGCCGCTATGTCGTTATGTGCTCTCTCGCTAAAACTTGTGTGTCACAAAAATCGCCTAAAACAATGAGGAGACTATCCTGCGGCTTTCTAAACTATACTTGCTGCCATATAATGAAAGCTTCCACAAAATGATATAAGCACCCTTACTTGCCCGTCTTGAAAATGTGCTCCACGAAAAACACGCCCAATAACGTCACTACACTTGAATTCAGGTATATCAAACTTAAAGCAGATCGCGAAACAGTTTGATATATGATAATTCGATGCATAAAAGCGGCAATAAACATGTGTATCTGTAAACTACAAGCAACAATACACTGCACAAAGCTAGTGAGGCATTTCTTAGTGATGTGCGGCCCACCAGCATGCGGGAAGTTCACCGCTCCCTAGGCGTTGCTCGGCCTAACCTGCTGCACATCGAAGTCGCAGCATACGGTGCTTTGCAACACGCCATTGCCTGTCAGAGGTTGTCTGACCCTCTTAGCAGTAAACTATAAACAGAATATTTTAATCACAAGAATGGTACAGTTTGTTCCAGCAACACCTCCAGGAGACCGAAGCTCAGCAGGCAAGGGCAGCCGCTAAGCATTCTTAGGTTGTCTTAACTGCATGAAAGCGAGGTGATAGAAGAGGTCTATTAGGAGAAACACCACTTGCCACAAGTTCCATAAACGCGCAAAACACTGGTACATTTTTGCACGGGACTTTCAAAGCAATGTCCCAACTGTTCGATATACAGAAGAACGCATTATTTTCTCAATAGTGTTACCTTATTACAAATGATCAGAACCACAAGGGTATAAAGCAGAGCTAAAAAGTACAGGACAGAGGCCTCACCTATGAACACTATTTTTCCAGAAGCAAATATGAGAAGAGTGACGCGGTGGCGCTCCGGGCGGTAGATCAGTCTCGGATAGAAAAAATGCTGCGGCAAAGACGCGGCTATTTCTGTGCGCATCCACGACGAGCTGATTGTGAGAAAAAGCTCGAGGCTTACGCGCGGCTTTACGTGGCCAAACATCTTGAAAAAGTTCCAGTGCTTGCCTGTATTTGTTGCCCAGATTTTCTTTGTCTTGTTAGCCTTCAGTGGGTTGTCAATGCATGAGCGCGGATGGCTTCCTCCATGGCCGCATAAACTTTGGTGTTCCGCTTTGTGCGACGAAAGTCGCAGAGGTGGTCTTGCCACACTCTTATGAGCACGAATGTCTCGAACTCTGACCACTGAGCTCGGTTTCTGCCATCTGTTTCAGCCGTTGTGCATCCACAATTAAAACAAAATCGAAAATTTTGCGGACAGCTGCTGGGCTGTCGCGGACTGGTACCGCGTCTCCGACTTGACGGGGAACGCTATTGCGTGCAGGTTCGAACAAAGAGATCAAACGAAACTAAGCCGTATTTTTAATTTAAAGGAAAGGGGGGGGCGAATAAGAAATGCACAGGCCAACAAGAAAAACACACTCAACAGGTGTACAACACTACAGAATAAAGAAAAGAGTTCACCAAGTACTGAGCATCCCAGGTACAGCGGGGGTGCCTTGCAGACAGGGCAGACGCGGGTGGTTGTAGTGCGACGCGTCGCTGGCGCTGCTTTGAAGGAAGGAATTCAGGCTGTATTGGGAGCAGAGAGGAACACAGGGCGATGCCGGTGGTCTGTCGTCAAGAGCCCGAAGAGCTTGGCAGCAGCAGAAAGAACGAGCGTATCCAGGTCTCGCGACGGCATCATGAAACGCCGGAGGCTTAAGGCTATCCAAGAGTGCCTTACAGAAACACGGATCCTCAGTCCATCGGCTGGCACCTCCACACTTGTAGAGAATGCAGTAGGCTTGCGTCGGTGGTCCAAGGGAGGTCATGGCAGCACGGACCCAACGTCTGACGGCTGCCACCTCCACTCTTGAATGACCCGAGCTCCACTGTGCTGCATTCCTTTACACCTCGTTTTTCTCGCACGTCAGCTCTTCGTTTCTCGTGCATGCCACGCTCTTTGTCGCCGTCGCCTCGTGCAGACCCTTCTTACGCAGAATGCTGGGCTGGCATGCGCAGTGCTCCACTCTCCGATGCACCACTGTCGGCGCAATGCATTCGCAGTTGTGTTGTGCACCTCACATATGCCACCCCTTCGAAAGTTTTTCCATATAGAAAAAACTGCACACAACACTAATGTTCACTTGGTACACGCCGTTAAATTCACTCTAAGGACTTCACACAGTGACACATGGAGGCACACAATGATGCACACAGAAAGAACATTGGGTAAAACGTTATACATCTGGCAGAAGGGCAATTAAAAACCGTACAAAACATCAGGCACAAACTTTAAACATGTCTGCATCATAAAGATGAAAAATCACACACTGAACAACTCATAACCGAAAAACGCAGAGACATAAACAACTCATAGACACTCTTAACCTACATTTCCACAGGTAGCCATTGCAAACACTCCAGAGAGCATAACCATACATTGGGCATTACCCTCCGGTAATTTACAAACAACTCATGCAGTCAGCACCTATGTTTTCGGACCTGTCACCTTCGAGTATGACAGAAGATGATGGCTCTACGGTCTCTTGGGACGCATCCTCTTCGTACCATTTGAGCATATGATTTGTTTAGTTTGACCCAAGTCGATCCAATAATCCACGTCGTCATTCTTGCCATCAACCACGAATGGACCTTTCCATTGCATCAGGAGTTTATTGTGGCTACTCGGCAAAAGTATGAGGGCACGATCTCTAACCTTTAACTGCCGCTTCTTGCTGTTCCTCTCATAGTATCTCTTCTGAGACTGTTGGGCACGCAAGAAATTTTGATGTGCCGCTCTCACAGTTTGCTCGAGACGTTCTCTTAGATCGAGAATGTAACCATATGACGTCTTCGTGTCTTCTCTCAGCTCTTCCCTTGTGCAGAGCTCTCTGGCGACAGCTGTCCTCGCACATGTCATCCAAATATCAGCTCAAATGGAGAAAACCACAGACTCGCCTGCGGTACCTCTCTGTATGCAAACAGAAGCAGAGCTATATAATGATCATATGTTTTTGGCTGCTCCTGACTGAGCTACTGCAACATCTGCTTTAGTGTGCTGTTAAATTTCTCCGCCATCCCATTGCACATTGGCCAAGAGATCATTGAGCTCTCATCATTTTGGAAGGGAAACAGGAGCCCTGGTCACAAAGGATCGCTCTCGGAAAACCTATTTGCGAAAAAATCACCAAACCATCTGCCACTGTCGCTGAATCTATCTTTGGCAGAGCCATGGTGTCAGGATACCGCGTGGCAAAATCGACAAGAGTGAGAATATATTCTCTTTCACCAATGTTGGCGACAGCGGACCGAGAATATCAACAGCGACCCGATCAAATGGAGTTTCGATAAGAGCCATGCGTCCCAACAGAGCTTTCCCTACTTTGCCTTTCGGGCACATCCTTTGACAGGAGTCGCACGACCTCACATACATCTTAATCTTGTGCTCTCCTGGCCAGTAGAATTCGTCCAGAACTCGATCTGTGGTCTTCATAATGCCCTGATGCCCCGTCAACGGGCTATCGTGGGAAGTCTTAACACCTGGCCCCCGCAGGGGGGCGCCTGCAGTTTGCAGGCGTCGCGACGGTGAGTGGCGACACCGCGGGTTCCCGAGCATCCGCAGGGACATCTCCGCAAGGGGATGATGGTGAACTGTGCATCACCACGGACCCGAGCACCCGCGCCTCGCCGTGCGTGGCATCGCCGTGTCCGGGGAAAAGGGGATCCTGGTGGTTGAGCCGATGCCGAGCGTTTGGACCCTTAAGGCCCCTTGGCGGAAGCAACACACCACTTTGGCCCCAGCTTCCTGCAGACGGCACCTCCGGCCTGACCCGACCGGGGGGAATCGGCAGTCGCCTTTTCCTATCCTCCTCTTCATCTTTAACTTTCCTATCTCTGTCTCACAACTCTCCTGTATCCTACTCACTTCTTGGTTTTTCCTTTTTTCCTGGCAGCGAGGGTTAACCTTGTGTGACCAACTACCCTGAGTTGCGTCATATTTGGTTATAGTTGAGGTGTACAGCTGGCGTGGGCAGGACTTGCTATCAAGTTCCTGTCCCGTCCCCTTGTTGGACTCCGTGGTGGGTGGCTGGCACCATGACCGAAAAACAAAGTTTTTTTATGGCTCCCCAACTTTCAAAACCCGATCGCTCTCTCAAAAGAGGGCGGAACGAGGCAGACAACTTCTTTCAAAAAAGAAAAGTAACTTTCCCCAATTATCATGTGATCCACAGTGAACAACAAGATAAACAGGCAAGAATAATATCCCCCTTCCTTGTGTCAAAGTGCTTGACTGAAACCCTTGGCATTGGCTATAAGCTGTCAAAAATGGCCAGCGGCGACTTATTGCTCGAACTGTGTGACAATGTCCAACATTCTAAGCTCTCCAACCTAACGTCCATAGGGGAAATCCCGGTCTCCGTGACTCCTCATCGCTCACTAAACACTGTCCGAGGCGTAATATCGGAAAATGATTTTCTTCACATAACTGAAAAAGAAATGCTCGAAGGGCTCATCGACCAAGACGTCATAGATGTCCACCGAATCAAAATCCGGAAGGACAACAAGGAAATAGACACAAAACACATGATCCTGACGTTCAACACCAGCACCCTGCCCGACACAATCGACGTGGGATATTTGAAAATCAATGTACGACCATACATACCAAACCCTCGCAGGTGTTTCAACTGCCAAAGGTTCGGCCACGGCTCACAGAGCTGCCGCGGTCGTAAAACTTGCGCAAAATGTGCCTCTAAGGATCACCAGTCTGATGTATGTGACGCAGCCCTGTGCTGTCCAAACTGTGAAGGAGAACATGCTGCATACTCCAGGGCGTGTCCGTCCTGGAAGAAAGAAAAAGAAATTATCACCATAGGACCAAAGAAAACATTTCTTTTAAAGAAGCGAGAAGGCGTTTTGCGCTTACAAACACATTCTCCTTCACAGCAAAACAAAACTTCGCCGATGTGGTGCGCAGGGGCGTAGCACCGCACAGCACTCCGGCACCTGCCAAGGCCGCTCCCACCGAGCCTATGGCAGGGCCATCCACGCCCCAGGCAGGGTCAGCGAAAGCTGCCCTGTCACTGCCAAAGCAGGGACCGCCGGTCCATGGGTCGGCATCCCGCAGGACCTCCCCCCGTCGGGAGAGGCCTGAAACTAACACAACCGCGGCTGCGCGGTCCTCCAGCACCTCTGTTGAGGTGATGGATACAACACCCACTCCGCCTCCATTACAGCGGCGGAACAGCTCTCTTGAGCGAAAAAAAGACAGGCCCCTCATAACGGGCCCACCTCATAAGTAAATCTCCTTTCATTTTCTTTTAAAAACACAAGCATGGCTTTTTTAATTCAATGTAATTGTAGAGGACCTATGCGGAATTATAGTGACATAACACATATATTAGGGTCAATGTTACCCATAGTTTTATGTCTTCAGGAGACCAATCTTGGTCCACAACATGTCCATATCCTGAAACATTATCAAACTTTTAGACGCGATCGCGAGCAGGCAAATCGACTCTCAGGAGGCGTCGCAATTGTCGTCCAAAGCGGCGTCCCTGCTCGAGAAATAAAGCTCAATACAAAACTAGAGGCAGTTGCAGTCAGCATCGTCAGCTATAAAACACTAACAATCTGTTCCGTATACATTCCTCCACATTTTACATTAACAGTCCATGATCTAGAAGAATTGATAGATGAACTTCCAGAGCCATATCTGGTAGTTGGGGATTTTAACGCTCACTCCCCTTTTTGGGGAAGCGAGCGCTGCGACTCTAGGGGGCAAACAATCGAAGATTTTATCCTCTCAAATAACATCTGTCTTTTAAATACAGGAAAAGCAACTTATTGTTGCCCAAGCTCGGCAAAAATGAGCTTTCTCGATTTAGCTTTCGCATCACCATCGCTTTTTACAGATTTTAAATGGGATGTTTTAAATGACCCTCTGGGAAGTGATCACCTACCTATTATCATCAGCCTCTCATCGTCTACTGCAGTCATCCCCACAAGACCACGGCGCTGGAAACTTCACCTCGCCGACTGGTCACTTTTTACAGCAAGTGCCACACTAGAAAAAGAATTTTGTGAAGATCTCAGCATAGACGAAATTAATGGAAAATTTACTACATGCATAATATCGGCCGCTACACTAGCCATACCACAAACAACAGGACTCGTACACAAAAAACAAAGTATGGTGGACACAAGAATGCACATTGGCAAAAAAACAACAAAATAAAGCTTGGGGCTCTCTGCGTCGGTATCCCACAGCGGAGAACTTGATTGCCTTTAAGAGGGCCAAGGCCAGAGCGCGATTCGTTCGGAGAAATGCCGAGAAATCCTCGTGGCAGAAATATGTGTCCTCTATAAACAGCTCAATAACCTCAAAAAAAATGTGGGAAAAAGTTTGAAGATTCAGTAGTGACCATACCCCTTTCACACTTCCTCTGTTGACTACACCCGGGACACAAACATCATTAGAAGAACAGGCCAACATACTAGGTGAGCATTTTGCTGAAGTTTCCAGTTCGTCCAATTACACAAACACGTTCCAGAAGTACAAAGCAATAGCAGAAAAACAAAAACTTCCATTTGCAGCAGGTATGCACGAGGACTACAATCAACCCATCACACTTCAGGAATTGATCAGGGCATTATCTTGTGGTAAAAAGACAGCAACAGGCCCAGATAATGTGCATTACGCTATGCTCGCCCATCTCTCTGAGGCTGCCATGCAGGCATTGTTGAACTTCTTTAACAAAATATGGACAACTGGGAATATACCTGAGGAGTGGAAGAAAGCAATAATAGTACCTTTTCTGAAACCCGGAAAACAACCAACAAGTCCTAACAATTACAGACCGATAGCCCTCACCAGCTGCATCGCTAAATCTTTCGAAAGCATAGTAAACATTATACTGACCTTCACACTTGAATCTCGTCGACTCTTAGATTTACATCAATGTGGATTTAAGAAAGCATGCTCGACCACTGATCACCTTGTCCGCCTAGAAAACACCATCCGAGAGGCGTTCATCCACAAACAGCACTGTATCGGTGTCTTCTTCGATTTGGAGAAGGCATATGATACCGCGTGGAAGTTCGGCATCCTCCATGACCTAGCAGATCTAGGGATCCGCGGCAGGATGCTGAACTGCTTAAACGACTTCCTGACTAACCGCACATTCAGAGTCCGTCTGGGAGCAACTCTATCAACGACATTCGCCCAAGAGAATGGCGTACCCCAGGGATGCATTTTAAGTACGACACTCTTTATAGTAAAAATGAATTCCTTGGCCAAAGTAATACCTAAGTCCGTAATGTATTCAGTTTATGTAGATGACATACAGATAGCATACACTTCTTCCAACATACTGTCCTGCGAGAGACAAATACAAATCACACTAAATAAACTGGCTGCTTGGGCAGAGAAAAATGGATTCAAGTTCTCCCCTCAAAAAACAGTAGCTGTTTTATTCTCATTACGACGAGGCCTACAGGTCGATCCCAATCTGTGCTTGAATCAAACCACACTGCCAGTCAAACAGGAACATAAATTTTTAGGCGTCACTTTTGACAAGAAACTTACATTTCTGTCACACATTAACAACCTGAAAAAGAAAGCATCCCAAGCCCTCAATGTATTAAAGGTACTCTCGCGAAAACGGTGGGGGTCCGATAGAGCATGCCTATTGCAAATATATCGCTCTTTGGTGCGCTCCAAGCTGGACTACGGGTGTGTGGTATATGGTTCGGCAAGAGCATCCTACTTGAAACGACTGGACCCTGTTCATAATCTTGGTTTGCGCCTATCAACTGGAGCTTATAGAACATCCCCGGTAAAGAGTCTTTACGTTGAAGCTAATGAGCCCACACTAGAGGATAGAAGAGTCACACTAACATGCACGTACATCCTAAAAACCCGTTCTCTCCCTAAACATCTCTGCTATCCCATTGTTACCAAGTGCCCATCTAGGAGATTATTTAACAATAAACCACAATCCATCCGGCCACTAATAATGCGCTTTGAAGATAAATGTGAAGAGTTGGGAGTACTGGATGCCCTGCCGAATATTGCACAAAGACATGAATATCTACCACCATGGTACAGCCTTCCTTCAGTGTGTGACTTCACATTGACACACTTAAACAAAGAGAAAATACCACACGAGCACATACTGCAAGAGTTCTTTGCACTACAAGAAAAATATGACACTTACACCGAATTTTACACTGATGGCTCAAAAACAGAAAGTCATGTCGGAAGTGCAGTAATTCAAGGAACAAATGAAAAAATGATACCATTGCCACAGTATGCATCGGTATTTACTGCGGAGTGTTATGCCATCTTTGTAGCTGTAGAACAAATAGTAAAATAAAACATAAAAAATAGCATCATTTACACCGATTCACTCAGTATGCTAAAAGCGCTGCATTCTACAAACGCTGCTGAACCCATAATAGGAAAAATCATACATAACATAGTTAAAATTACAAAGCAAAAACATAACATTATATTCTGCTGGGTCCCTAGCCATGTTGGAATTTTAGGTAATGAGAGAGCAGATGCTTGCGCAGCACAAGCTAGAATTGGCCATATAAAACAAGTTAACATACCACAGAGGGATTTTTCTAAATTACTGCACAGTAAACTCAGGAATAAGTGGCAGATTGCATGGGACGAACAAACAAACAACAAACTACATTCTATAAAACCTGTTTTGGGAGAATGGAGATCATGTACACATCAGGAGCGTTTCATAGAAGTTATTTTGTGTCGACTACGCATTGGACACACACACCTTACTCACAACTTCTTACTGACAAAAAAAGGCAAACCTCTCTGCGAAATGTGTGGCGATGAACTCACGGTAAACCACATTTTAATTGTATGCAAAAAACTGGAACAACTGAGGAAAAAATATTTCACAACATTGTACAATGAATACATCCCACTACACCCCATGTTACTTTTAGGAGATCAAGCACTGGTTGATTTTTCTAGCATTTTTAAATTTCTCAGAGAAGCCAATGTTTTATACAAACTTTAGATATAAAAAGCGTAACCTTTAACAAAAGCTCTAACCGTGTGTTTGGCGCATCATAGCCTAAGTTGCTTTTGCGCCATTAAAATCAATATAACTAACTTAACACCTGGGGTCGGCAAGACCTGGGGAGTACTACCTGTCGAACCTCTCTGCCAGAGGCGAGATGGTAGATGTGGCACAGCAAACCCTTTTCAACAGAATACGAGTACGAAGTGCCATGCTTGCCATGAAACACCTTTCCTTCTTTCACCCAACACGCCCTCAATGACTCATTGTCTCTTTGCTCTGCTTCTAACATTTCTTTGGTGAACTTCATGGACCAACGCTTAAAGCAGTACTTTCCCTCCTTCGTCCGGAAACTTCCTTTCCAGCCAACACCACTTTTGGGCCCTTGCCAACACCATTTTCACTGGCAAACTCGTCATTGACTATGTCAGGACATAATTTAGCAATGCCCTTCGATTTCTTCCAATTAATATCTGGGTTGGACGGCTCACAGGCCTCTGGTATATTTCCAATTATGACATCGTACAATGGTGTCTCCATGCATTTTACCAGGGCCGTGCCAGTGAAATAATATGTTTGATCATAAAAGGTTGTGGCCAATTACTACACCAGGGTGGCCAAATCCTGCTCTGGTGAGTGTGCGTTGTCGGTTCGGGTCACCGGGATCAGGCCGCACTCCACGCCCCCTAATATATATATATATATATATATATATATATATATATATATATATATATATATATATACAGTCAAACCCGGATATATCGAACTCGTAAAAAAACGGGAATCACTTCGATATACAGTCGAAACCCGCAATAACGAAATCGCCGGGGACAGCAAAAAAATTCGCTTTCGCGAGAATTTCGTTGCCGCGAAAATGAGACAGAAAAGATAGAAAACAGCCCGCAAAAAGAAAATTTATTGCCAAAAGTCAGTCAGCTTAGTTTGCCGAGCCTTGCCTTGCAGCAACTTCATGGTTCTATTCTCACACTGCAAGAAGTGATCCATTGCCACGTCGTCGTCGTGTGCGCCTAAGAACGACCGGATCGTGTCAAAGGCGTCCAACACATTCCTCGGGTTCGGGTTTACCGTCTCTCCATGTTGTGGACCTTGGTCCTCGGTGTCGTCAGTTTCGCACACGTTTTTTGGCTGGCGGAGACATCTCAAACGCAAACGTGCGGACTGCTGCTCATACACACCGCCACCACACACAACGAACACATGTGCACCGCTCGCAGGCCTAAAAGTGCAGCGTTGATGATCTAGTGTCGCCCCCTGATGGTGTCGCTGCGAGGCTGCCTTCCCTGAACATAGCCTCCGAGATAAACAACCACGCGGAACCGATCACAGAGGACACGCGCTGCGCCGGTATGGTGGCTAGCACCGGCTCAAGGTGGCTAAAGTTGTTCCGGCTGCAAGGTTGCCAGGCGCCAATGCTCTCGCTGTAGCCACGCAAGCGCGCTATTGCAGTTTGCTCAATTTGAGTGCTTTTTTGACGCTGTTATTCATAATATGGGAGACAGTATGCGGACCGACGCTGCAGCAAATTTCGTTATCGTGGGATTGCGGTACAAAAATGTTTCGTTACCGAGAGATACGAAATACATTGGCCCCTATGGGCATTTGCCGGGATCTCGGAAATATTTCGTTGCGGCGAGAATTTCGTATTCTCGAGATTTCGCTATCGCGGGTTTCGACTGTATCGTGTAATTCGAAATACAACTTTTAACAAATTTGGCAATGTACAAACCGCACCTCAGTAAAAAGCATTCTTTATTTGATAAAAACATGTACGGTGGGACTATTAATGCGAGAAATAGTCGTTGATCTTCTTCTGCTTTTTGATTTTGAAAGCATTATTAAGCATGCACTTCTCAACGTTATCGAGCGACTGAGAGCCAAAAAGTTCGCTTGTCATCCAAGCTTTCCCATTCGATCTGTAAGACACCGGGACAGAAAGTGCGTTCTTTAGGCACCGCGGTGATTTGCTCTTTCCTATTACGAGCGGTCGAAGCTTGGTTGACCCGTCGACGTTGGTGGCGAGCAACACGGATATTCTGGCTTTATTGACCTTCCCGCCGTGGGACTTGTCATCACGACAGGCCAGCGTTCTGTTCGGAAGCATTTGCCAGAATAAAGCAGTCTCATCGGCGTTGAATATATCACGAGGATGGTACCTTGTTTTAATGTCGTTCCAATTTTCATCAATCCACTTTTGCACGCTGCCGAGATCTACAGCGCGGCTTTCACCGGTGACAGCACGGCCGACAATGCCGTGACGCTCTTTAAACCGCTGCAGCCAGCCTGAGCCGCCTCTGAAGTCGTGTCTGTTCAGCATGAAAGCGAAATCCTTTGCTTTCTGTTCGATCATTGGGCCAGAAACGGGGATGTTTTGCGACCTAACGTCAACAAACCACTTATACACTGCAGCCTCTACGTCTTCAAATGCAGCCGTCCGTACTCGTCGAGCGCTGGTGGTAGCAGCAGGCCTCTTGTCCGCCTTAGCCCTAATGTCGGCCTTATTTTTCAAAATCGTACTCAGCGTGCTTCTGGGGATGCTGTACGCTGCGGCGACATCCGACTTCTTTTCTCCGCGCTCAACTCTTCTGATGATCTCCAGCTTTGAAGATATGGTTAGGTTCTGTCGCTTCACAGCAGCCATCTTTCACGAAGCGGACGAGCTCACCGCTCCCACAAAGCAACGAAGCACACGGAACAAAGCAGTCGCAATGGCAGTCGCGCGAGTCACATACCAGAATGCAGGCGCACGTGGCTGCGAGTAAACAGAGTGCGCGGTCGAACCACTTCTGCTAGGGGTGGCTGGGTGGCTGTCTGAGGGAGCGAGAGCAGCGCTGGGACTCTATTTATAGCAGCGCCATGCGAGCGCTGTTGGGCTAAACCACTTTGGCCAAGTGGGGGGGGGGGGATGGATGTTGGCGCAGCTCGCCCGGCCGCCACGCGGGAAAGCCAACTTCTGGAGCAGTTTTGCGCGGCTTGAAGTTCGATATATCAAGCGCGGCTGCTATTTTTGTTCGATATATTAGTATTTTTTGCTATATATTCTCATTTTAGCAATACAATGTTCATAAATTGTTCGATATACGGGGTAATTCGATGTAAACGGGTTCGATATAGTCGGGTTTGACTGTATATATAACAAGAATAGAACTGCAGCACATCTCATATCTACCTCCACTTCATGTCCTCCAGCAACTGCTTTCTCTAGTGGCACAGCAGCCATATTCCCTAACATGAAAAGCCACGCAATGTGCAGTGTGTATTATGTACACAGCTGAAAATTGCAAGAATGGTAGCCAAGAACATGTGCAATGTTTTGTATATTATATTTTTTCGTATCGATTTCTGGCTCTGTGCAGCAGATTATTTTTGTTTTGCTTGTATACTTTTTGTATGTGTGTGTTACTAGCATATTTACTGTAAAAACTCACACATAATACAATGTTCTTTTTTTCCGGATTTTAGCATCTCAAATTTCCAACTCACATTATACTGTATTTACTCGAATGTAACGCGACCACGATTGTAATGCAAGGGTTGACTTTTCGGGTGTGAACAGGGGAAAAAAATACGACTGTAACGTGAGGGTAGACTTCGGGCGTGCGACAGAAAAACCGAAAGAACCCGGATGTGACGCGAGGAACCGACATCGCACAGTTCTGAGGGTCAAAGACAACTTTATTGAAATACAAGTCAAACAGGCATTCCTATACACCCCCATCCTCACGGCAGGAAACATGCGACAACTGTCACAGCGACTACAGCGTGGACTGCAGCTACGAAAATAACAAACATGGCCGCCTGACTGTTTGGCTGGTAGCAAGAGTAGTATTTTATTTTTGCGAAGTTATTTAGAATATATCACACGAATAAAGAAATTGCTACAAAGTTACACGAGAAAAATATTATTTAGAAGTTTCAGACACTTGTAATTTTGAGTGGATATCCTCACCGAGTCTTTGGTTCGAGATAACACATTTGCTCGGAGACTGCGGGCAAGTGAGTTTCGTAAACTCATTCGATACCAAATGTCGTTTTCAGTAAATGTCACTATATATTTCTCGTGTTACAGTAAACTAGCCCAGCTTACTCCTTTGTTAAACTAGTGTCGTTTTGAATGAATGTCATTCGATGGGAATGACATTAAATTTGCCATTTGGCAAGGGTATTAGTCTTCATGGTCGTCATCAGTACTGCATTTGAGGTTTGTGCGGGGCAGTCGCGACTGTTTCTATCACCATCCATGCGGCATTGTAGCCAGTGCTCTTTAGGCACTTGTTTGACAATGTAGTCAATATAGCCATCATCACAGTGGTTAGATGGCCCGTAGAGAGGGCTACATGGTCAAGCTGCAGGCCCATGTCCTGTTTAGTTATTCACCCTACTGCAATGTCCAAGTTGTGTCCACATGTCTTCCAGGTGCTGTAAAACATGACATTCACTTTTTCTAATAGATAGAGCAAGTCCTCGCACAAGCCAGTGACAGCTTGCAACTCTTACTGCTTGTGTTCAAAACAGTCAGTGATGTGTATCTTTTTCCAATGTTTCTCAAGAAAAGTGATGGGCATAGTCTCAGTGACCTTTTCTTTCTTGGGCCACTGAATGAGTGGCTCCAGCCTGTCAAAGCAGGCATCAAGCCGTGTATCTCACATGGATGACCTAGTTGCCTGCAACATGTGGAACTCGCATGCAGTATTTTGCATGCAAAGCTGGAGGCGAAATTGAGTGAAAAACACCCTCGTTTTCTCTTAAAGGGGCTCTGAAACAACTTCCGAGGAGAGCATATCAACCCGCTCAATCACTACATTTTGTTGCCATGAAAACCTGAGCCACATAATACACTTCTACATGCAGCAGAGGACCCACAATCGCGCGTGAATGTTGCCGAACTCATTCCAGCAACTTATTCATGCTCGCATCTGCGTATAAATGTTGAGAGGTTGCTATTGGTTATGTTCTCTCAGACAACCGGCAGCTACCATGGCCGCGGCCAATAAGCCGCATAGCTTCAGTGGTCAGAATGCTCCACTTCCAGAGGTGGGGCCGGCAGAGGATCGGCAACCTCCCAGCGTGCAAAAAGTGATGAGAGGAGAGGTAAAGGCGCGAAGACACTGAATTTCAAATTTTAGCTTCAGATAACTCAGCTTCTACAAAGACCACTAAAAAAAATCTTGCTGAACAGTATTTGTGAAGGGGCATGCTTTAACATCCCAGGCATACTGCAGCTTTATAGAGCCCCATTGAGAGCCCCTTTAAAGGGCGAGCGCCCCTCTTAGACATTTTTCTTATTTATGGATCACTTTGGATGAAACTTGCACTAATTATATTTTGGCATGCTGATTATATTTTGGCATGCTGAAAATTTTAACCGAAAGAGTACATCAAACTTTTGTTCACAAAATCTCAAGTTAACGCGTTCAATAAATGCGTTTGTAAATTTTGCCTCATAATTATTGTGTATAAGCCTTATTGCACACTTCAGGAGTGTATCTTCGTAACAATAAAAAATGGAAGCAAATAGCACAAGTAATTCAAGAGGTAACGCTCCTCCAAAATTTCATCACCCTAAAGATTGCAGTTCTGAGAAAACGCGGAAAAACGTTTCAAAGCAGAAATGGTTAGTACGTGAACTAGAACAAATGTTCATGTTCCATACCAATTTGAACCAAAGTTAGACCTTCAAAAACTTCTGAAAGGAAAGGACCATTTCGGTACCAAAACAATCTTTGCAGTAAATTTTCCCGTGTATCATTTACCTTAGTGTCACAAGCTGCATGACATTGCCTTTTTAGCAAAATAAAATAATTATAGCAAGAGTAGGACCAGAGATTGATTTCGGTTCCAAAACTGCAACACCATCCAAATTAGGGAACTGTGAGGAGCACACAAGTCTCATAGTATATTTATTAATCAGGAAAAAAACGTAAAATGCACCAGGCACATAGTCTGGGTGCATGCTGTTGCAGTGCTTTTTTTCTGCTGCTTTAGCAAGGCCAAGTGAAGCTGCCTGCTTAGCAAAACGTGCTACGCTGCAGGCCTATTTCTTCAGCCCTCCTGGAGCGAGTTGCTGCCGCATCCATCTCATGTTCTTGCAGAGAGCATTGAAGAGCAGCACAGCTTCTGCTATGGCTGCCTCCATAGCAAACAGTGACGCATGCTGCTCTTTATGAATGACTGTCCAGATGATAGAATGAAAGCTCTGGTTAGTTCTGCGTCTTCCCCCGCAGGCACCTCTGCAGCAGGCTCTTCTCTGACAAGCGATTGTAAATGGGCAGAAGAGCTTCAGCCACATCACTTGGCAGGTTGTACTTGTGCTTGGGTGACGTGATAAGGTGATATGTTGCCATCACGGCTCACTGCATATGATCCAAATCACCTATATTAGATCTTAGCGCCCGGCCATAATGTGCAGTCAGCATGTCAATTACCTCAGCTGTATGTCATCCCCTGCCATCTAAGCCTTGTTTGCTCTCACCTTTGTGCTTTTGCAAGAGGTTGCACAGTGCTGACCCCATGCGTTTCCATAGGGTTTTGCATCTTGAATGGCGTTGAATGTGTTGCAATCCCCATCGCACAAAATGGTTGTGTAGTGCAGATTGTTTTGTTGTAGCGACCTCTCAAATAGATTTTTTCCTGTCTCCACCTCCATTTGTCCAGACTTGTAAGTGGTGTTTTCTGGTACTGGTGGCACGATTTCCAACGATCATAGCCATCAGTGTTCGGCTTAGGGCCAGTCTCGCATCCCAGACAAAAGTTGGATAACACCACATTGTCCAGGACATAACCATAGAACAATTGTACTATGGCACCGATGCTTATATGGGATGAATGCCTGCGCGTCATTCACGTGCCATCGTAGCACACGGCACCTTGTACCCAAAACACAATTCTTCACCTTCACCACAGCTTGTTTGGCCTGTGCCATAGCGGTCGCAGCAGCTCGGGTGGCAGCAGATTGAAGAGTGGTTTTCAGGTGCTGCTGAAATGCCTTACTGTGCATTCTACGACGAGATAGTCCCATCACCGAAAAGATGACCTTCATCACTGTCTGGCCATTACTGGTTGACAGCATAGCACGACTGGCCAGAGTGTTGACCTCGAAGGGGTTCCACTTTCTTGTTCTCTCAACCCTTGGTGAGTTCTACTCTGCCACGATCTCACCACAGTTGTTGCACAGTATGGCAAGTTTCACAGTGAGGGCATGCGCACAGTCCCCTGCTACCAATCTCACAGATCCACGACATGTTTTGCACTGCATAGCACCAAGAGGAACGTTTCCAGTGTAAAGGTTTACAACTGTATATGACGCAGCTCCGTTTGCGGCCGATGCTGGGGTCGCATCACTTGAATCGCCGAGGAGCACGGTCTTTCGGGCAGTCGCCGGCGTCGATTCTAGCTGATCAAGCGTAGCTTGCTCATGGGCACTTACTTCCATTATGTCACTGTTTGTGACGAGTGCAGTGTCAATTCATGTGCAATTGCAGTCGGCACGAACATCGCCATTGTCCAGCAGAGTCGGAGGCGCGCCGCTGCCCGCAACAAGACTGGCAGGCAATCACAGAGCATAGACGGTTGCTTGTTGATCACCACTCACAGGATGAAACGATGCCATGTCAATAACACTGAAAGAGCATTGATGCTGAAGTGCGGCACACTGTTGTACAATTCCAAATATTGACATGAATGCAAGGAATGAATGATGGCAGACCAGTATAGAGAGCTGCTCTTTCACCATAATTTCTTAGACCTCTGTGTTGTGTACATGAAGCTCCTTCAGCAAGTCTGCTATATGATCAGCAGCACTGAGCTCAGTACCTCAAAGGCCTTTTTTTAACTCTGGCTGTCAGAACATCATTAGCATCTGATGGCATTAACAAAATGAAACAGGTGCTTATTTTGCCATGGGTGTGGAAAGGAGGCTGAATACTTCCAATCTAGGATGATGTGTCTCACGGCTTTCTTTGTAGCCCATGAGTAAAGTTACCTGATGTGAAATGGTGGTTTGGCATTGGTTTGGAGAAGTAAAGACTACCCTGCAGATGCCATGAATTCCTTAGCCCTTTCACCTTAACTCTTTCGCTACCGCAGAAATATGGACGATTTGGAGTGTACGGGAAAAAAATTTTTAGAAGTAACAAACCCAGCGCATATTGCAACACATGGTATTGTAGCTTATTGCACTTCTGAATGAAACAAACAGCATAGTTATGTGTGCAAAGTGCTTGAACATTTATTAGTCTATTGTGACAAAAACGCAGGAAAAGTATACAGAAAAAACAAAAAATTACCTGCTGCACTAAGCACGAATTTGATTTGAGGAAAACTGGAATATACAAACTGGTTCACATGTTTATAGCTGTCATTCCTCCAAGTTTCATGTCTGAGAAAAAATTTTTGCACTTTCCACAGCCAGTCAAGTCAGCAGTCATCACCGTGGTGCTACTGTGAAAAGCAATCACGTGAAGATGTGAATCAGAGGCAGACTTGACAGGTGCTGCACATAACGTCTGATCTTTGTTGATGTTTTGTTCTCTGATAGCAAAGCTTGCAGTTCCTTCTTTTTCCATTTTTTTCTGGTTGGTGACGAATGTATTCTATGGGAGGATTGGAGGCGGGGACTTCAGCTTCATTCATACTAAGATTTGTTAAATGAACTGCGTCTTGATAGCCAGCTGATCAGATTTGTCATTTTTGGCAAACTGGAACATCAGGATCGATGAACTTTCATTGATGTGGTTCAGAAGCCATGACACTTTCAAGTCTTGCCAATAGATGCAGCTGTCACAGAATCCTCCGTGTCCGCTACGTGCAGAAAAATGAGCAAACCGAAAAACTGAATTTGCGAATGTTATTTGATGGTTGAAGGGCAGAATAGATGATTCCTTTATTCCAATGCAGATATAGTCGCGGCAGGTCAACAATTCACATGTGTATGATGATTCCAATGAACAAGTCCAATGGACTCGCATCTTCCCATGAACCATCATGCCGAGCGTATGTTTGCCTGTCCAAAAACTTCTTCCAAGCATACTTATTAATGTTTTCGTACAGCGTCTTCATCTTCTTCGTGAGGAACATCAAGGAGCCGAGAGGTCAAGGAAATCTCCTAACGCCGCTCCGCAGCGATGCGCCGACATGGACACCTGGCCGTTGTCTCGGTCGAAAAAACGCAACGCGACCTTGAGCATTTGGCAGATTGTCTTGGCCATATGTTGTGAAGGCCCTGAAGCACTAAAATAAACCACTCTCAACAGTTGCAAACCGCATGCACTATAGAAAGCACAGAGCGAATGAAAACAAAACTTACATGTGAATACACGCTAACGTTCCTGGCCCCTGAGACGAAGTCTGGCTGTTGGAACCGAAATCTGACATTTTTACATCATTGCCTGACTTATCACCACTGATTTCGTTGCAAAAACTGGAACCGACACCAGCCGAAGCGCTCTGTGTCGGATTTCGAGGAGCGCACGGCGACGCGGACGCCATGTTCGCCGACTGATGTTGCTACGGCTGTTTAAAGTTTCATTTTACACGGTGCCCTCTCATGTTCAAAACTGAAAACAAAAGCTACAATTATGAACTTGGTTTTCATAAAAACAACCTAGATGGCGCAGCATGTCCACAAGAGCCGAAATGAATGTTTGGCGGCTCCTTCAATACGTCGGTCACATATGCCCGGTCGCCTATGGCACGGTAGCGAAACATTTAAGTGCCCTTATGGGTCTGGAAAGCCATCCGTCTACAAACACGTGAAAGATAGCATCGCGTTTCGGCAGCTTTGAGCCTGAATGAACAAACAGTACAAAGATTTGCAGCAATATAATCATATGCATAAAAATGTAACCATGTATTTAATTACTGAATCATATAATTTGTCAGTTCTCTACACTTATGAAGCCACACCACGTCTAAGCGTCAGTTCAACCGGTACACACCTGGGTGTAGCAATTCTGGTTGTGAGGTTGGCTGTCAGCTGCAACCATTCAAGCATAGGATCAAGCTTACACACTTACGCCAGCACTTGTGTTTCCCTAGACGACACTGCAGTAATTAATTAGGCAGTCTGCTCTTACAGTAGAATCTAAGGCTTTTATTGGGCTAGTTTGTTTATAGATGCCAACAGAGTAACTAGCACTAAAAAGAGACCTGTCTCTGCACTGCTAGAGTTGAACCTCTTCCGCATAGAGGCTTTTGTGTTGGTGCATGTAAACTCATCAGTGATACATGCCCTGCCACTCAAACACCTCAAGGCAAAACATGCAAAACAAAGGTTTTTAAGAATAAATATTGTAAACAATGGGCATTCTGATCACAAGTGAATTTAGTAAACAACCTTTGGCATCAACAATGGCATGGAACATATTGCATGTCACTGCTCTAGTTCAGGTGACTTTTGCACCTGGTGACACCAGCTTGGTTTGCTGGTGTCACTGTATACAGCTTGGTCAATTGATGGAGCTTACTGGACAACATGCAAAAGTAACTGAAATTCACTTTGCTGTACCAGGAACATGAACACAGGCCAAGGAAATAACAGAACACATGTTTGTAGTTTGGTCTATGTCTGTGTTACTTCGGGTGTCATTTTGGTGTACAGCACGCAGCTTCAACTGCATAGGCGAAAGCAGACATCACTAAGCTGATTAAATCTGTGTGGCGCCTTTCACTGTGCTGCCTG
Organism: Amblyomma americanum; assembly: GCF_052857255.1. NCBI lineage: Eukaryota > Metazoa > Arthropoda > Arachnida > Ixodida > Ixodidae > Amblyomma > Amblyomma americanum. The sequence continues at coordinate 8,132,012 of NC_135497.1, read as the reverse complement.
CCACGAAAATGATTGCCACTGTGGCTTTGAGTGCAAGCTCCCTGTAGTAATGGGTGCAAGGCGTGCTAATTACCACGGTTCTTGGCGTTCAAGATTTAACAAGGGAAAACAGCGCAGAAACACGGGACTAGGAAGAACACGACAACATAGTGTTCTTTCTTGTCCCATGTTTCTGCACTGTTTTTCCTCGTTAAATATGATGTACCAACTTTTCCAAGTCTCTGCCTTAGCACAATTGGCCGCATGATGCCAGGCACAGTACAAGGCATGGCGGCTGCAATGTTTTCAACACCTCCAGCCAGGTATGTGATAAGCCGTGGTGACGTTACTGATAATGAAGGGTAAAGTATAGTGGAGGGTAATGAAAGATAATGAATGTGAACCTCGGGGCCATGTGCTGTGAGCAGTGCACATACAGAATGAACTTCGAGACACTCGTGCATGAACGTGCGGGGATGTGCATCTTGCAAAACCAACCCTGCGTGTCCGTTGGGGACTTAGCAGCAATGAGCGGCCTGATGCAGTCAGATGCGCGCTCACCAGCTGGTAGGTGAATTTTTAGCCATTTGATCTGTACAGCTTAGTGCTTGTGTACATTGTTGACCTCATTGTGGTTTTTGTTTTAATTCGGAATGGATGTGAATGCTTGAGGTAGCAGATGCAACCTCAAGTTAGCATTATCTTGCCCTCTTGCTAATGCTGTTTTTTATCTTGTATTGACAGCACCGAGTAACTGTGCATTTTGTGCCATTACATGGTCTGCTGAAACTCTGCTTGGTGTCTTGTGGAATGACTTCACATGGCCCCCCCCCCCCACGACGCAACAAGACTGTGCAGGCTGGAGGAGGAGATAACACGTTTCTGGGTTACACGTTTCATTAAGCGTTTCGGGTTCAGCCTGCAACAACGGACTTCTGGATGCCAAAAGCTACGACTTGATTTTGAGAAGCTGGTGGCATTCCAGCGCTTTGTGATCAAGAAGCGGCTGGAGAAGCAGTACAGTCTGGGTCAAATCTGTAACGCCGATCAGACCCCAGTGTATATCGACATGCTTGTGGTGTACATAGTCAGTGAGAAGGGCACAAAACAGGTGAAAGTAAGAACTGCTGGGTATGAGAAGCAATGTCTTACCGTGATGTTATGTTGCATGGCCGATGGACAAAAATTGCCGCCCTACCTCATTTTTAAGTGGAAAACGCTTCCATCCGGAGAGTTTTCCCTAAAAACGTGTTGTGTGTACAAGAGAATGGATGGATGAGTGGCGCACTAGTCGAAGATTGGGTCAAGACCATTTGGCAACGTCGTGCCGGGGCCCTGTTGTTCAGAGTCACTCCTAGTTCTCGACTCCTACCGCGGCCACTTTACATATGACATAAAGTCGGTGCTTTGGAAAGGCAGTACACACATTGTGGTGATATCCACAGGAATGACGAACCAGCTACAACCGCTCGACGTTGAAATCAAGAAGCCCTTTGAGGATAGGCTGCGGAAACACTACAACAACTGGCTGATGCTTCAGGACCACCAGCTCACACCAACCGGGTGCATCAAGCGTGCTTCGCTTAGCCAAGTGGCGAACTGGGTTGCCGTGGCATGGGGAGGAAATTCTAGCCGAACTGATTGTGCGGGCCCTCTGCAAGTGCAGCGTCTCGAATGCGCTGGACAGAAGCGAAGATGATGCGCTGTGTGAGGTAGCCAGCCAGAAAGAGGACAGCGATGTTGATGAAGACGATGAGTGAGCATTTGACATGCTACGACGAGTATCACAAGCCTAATAAAAATATCCCGATGTGTAGGGACTGCCTGTGCTCCAGAGCGTGCTCATTAAAACAATAACCAGCTTATGTAGGACGGTTCGCATGGTGGTCCTACTGGCACAGGCAGTAATGTACCCCTGCACTATGAGAACTTGGATAGCACAATTTGTTGTCTTTATCTGGAGAAGACAGTTTCGTGCTCAGGCAAAAACAAAAACTGAGGGGTTATCGAGGCTTACTTCACCTCCAAATGGGGTGACAACTGCGTCGGTCCGCCTTCATTATCTCTAGCAAAGCAAGATCGAATTCTTAGATGGGCATATTGGGGCTTTCCATCGGTACTAATCACACATGGCTCTGTTGATACTGTCTTCACACTGCACACAATGAGTTTGCTTGTGTACTTTGTTTGTCATGGGGATAGCCTTTATAAGCGCTCCTGTTTTCAGAAAATAGTCAGTTGGAAGTTCTGTTTTGTGTGTGCGTCTTTGTGCCTCTTGTCCTGTTGTCTTCGCGCAGATTTTTTTTTGGCATTCACTAGGAACTGACTAGCCCAAAATCATGTCTTAATTCATACCAAAAAGCCCACAGTTAAGCGTTGCTGAATGTGACAATCATGGGAGTGCAGACTATGTGAGATTTAGATGTTTAAGGGAGCACTGTTGTAAGAACAGCCTTGTAACTTCATACTGATATCAACGACAACTATTTCGTATAGGAAATAAGGGTCTTACAGACTGCTGTCTTGGTTTCTTCTGCAGGAAATGTGCATTTTAACAAAACTTGTACGTGTTCTGTTTCTTCTGCAACAATGAACGGAGCGGCGACAATTCACGCGAGGCTTCTGTATCGCATTGTAATGTGCTTTCATAAGCGAACTGCCTTGCCTCGTTTTTGCAGCTTCCACACATGTGCGGTAGCTCGATATTTGTAACTGAGGTGGGGCTTTTTTACTGCTTACCCAGAAGAAATTCCCTATCTTCCAGCTGGCCTTGCTCCACCTCCTGGCGCAGCCAAGAATACCGCCATGAAAATGCGTCGTAATCCGGTCCCGGGCAGCGGGGGTCGACGTGATAATTTTCATGTTGGAGTCGCAGACCTGTGACAAAGCGCACCACAAGCTTAGTTGTGAACTTCCGCTGTTGAGGCCCGAGTTTGCAGCCAGATATGCAGTCAAAAACGGAGAGCAAAGTGTACTCACTATTATTGTGTTCAAGGCATAGTAGTCCTTGCGACTCCAAAAGGCGGACTTGTATGCAGCATTGCCCTGTGGCGCCTTAATGGCAATGAGTGTGCCATTGACACACCCAACGACGCTGGGGATGCTGCCGCGGCAAAGGACGCCCTCCTTCGCCACCGCCTTCTCTTGTGGGCTCGCCGGGAACCAAACCCAAATGTCCCACGACCCCACTAACTGTGGCTGCAGACACCCACTGCACAGACTTGCTGACCGTGGGCTTGGCTATGCTGACGTTGGCGTCATTGCCCATGGCGCCTTGGATTCCGCCGGTGGCGAAGAAGCGCAGTGCGCACAACACCTGTCACTGCACTGACAGCATGTTCGCCCACGCACCTCCCTGTTCATCGGCGAGTTCGTTGCACAGACACTGCAATCTACTTCCTCAGTTGAAATTGACGTTGAGAGAGAGAGAGATAAAACTTTTTTTGTAATTTGGGAAGGTTGCTCGGGCAACTTGGGTGGCACCCCTAGTCAAAGGCGCCACTGGCTTTCGCTGACTGACCAGACTTGCTGAACCAACTTTAGTTGCTGATCCAGGGCCTCACTGGTCAGGGCCACCTCCCATATGTCGGGTTGGACATAGTTAAGTGTTTTACTTTGAAAAGTTAAGAGGTTACTTTGAACCCAAAGCCCCAGTATCCGGATCTTGTCCGCTTCATTAATCTTGCGTCCTCCCAGGAAAAGCTCAACTTCTCCTGGGGATGTGTAAGGTAGTTTGTGGAGTCTAATGACCTCAGACTTCTCCGGGGCACATTCCAGACAACTTTCTGCAGCAAATTCTTCAGCCCTGTGTATGGCTTCTTGTAGGGCTTCTTTTTGGGCTAAGGAGCCGTGTGTAGCCCATAGAGTTATATCATCGGCATAGACCGTGTAGCCTATGTCGGGCAGCGTTTGAAGCTTTCTTGCTAGTTTTAGCATGGCAATATTGAAGAGGAGGGTTGAGAACGGACTTCACCAATGCCTATGGTGGCAGTTCTGTTGGAAAGGAAAGCCTTGATGTAGTTAAAGATCCTCTCTCCACAGTTTAGACCACTCAGCTCCTCTAGGATAGCATGATGGGAGGTGTTGTCAAAGGCTCCTTTTAAATCCAGGGTAAAAGGGTTTTCTCCATGGGTGGGTATTGTATTAATGACTTCTTCGCTAATCCTTAGGAGGGCATCTTGTGTACAGAGGCCTTTTCGGAATCGCACCATAGTGTAGGGGTAAAAGTTATCTTCTATATAGTTCTGGAGTCTGGTGCGTATGATTCTTTCATACAGTTTGCCCACACAGGAGGTTAGGGAGATTGGGCAGAGGGACTCTACTGCCGGGGGTTTTCCGGCCTTGGGAATCATAGTGATGTCCGCATGGCACCACTCAGCTGGTACCTGGCCTTCCTCCCATAATTCCTTGTTAATGTAGTCTGTTAGGTCCTTCAGATGGTCATTGCTGAGGTTCCGAATTATGGCTTTGGTAACCTTGTCTCCGCCCGGTGCTGTGTTCCGCTGAGCCGTTCTTGCTGCAGCATAAAATTCAGATGCCGTTATAGGGGCTTGGCTTTTCTTGTCCTTCGTAGGTCAGGGTACATGGAGGGGTGTTCTCCTATGTACTTGCGATGCATGGCTGCTATCAGGTCTTGGTCTGTGTCTTGAAACTTATGGGCAACTGTTTGGAGAGTTTGTCTGGTAACTGATTTGGCCTTATTCGGGTCAATCATGCATCTTAAGATCGTCCATGTCTGTGCTGTGCTTAGGGTGCCTTTCAGGGAAGCGCAAAACTCAGACCACTTTTGTCTAGATAGCTGTATAGCATATGCTTGCGCTTGCTGTGTAATCTCAGCAATTCGTAGTTGTAGTTTTCTATTGAGACACCGCTTTTTCCTGCGTTTAGTGAGGCCTTTTCGAGCCTCCCATAGATGCAATAGGTGGCGATCTACTTCCGGTGCTTCTATGGTCCGTTGGATGGTTTTTGTGTTGCTTGAGTGGGCATCTTTGATTAGTTGAGTCCACTCTTGAATATTTTTAATGCCTCCTTCTGGCGGCGGGCATTCTGTTAATTTTTTCCATTCCGTGATCTGTACATTTTCCAGACCTCTTCTGATTCTGGCAGTTGGTATAGAGAGACTTCTGATCTTGTGGTCGCTTCCCAAGGATTCCTCTAAATTAGTCCAGGTTGCATAATTAATGTTCTTAATTCAGGTGAGGCCTGGGCAGGTATTTCGGCTAATACTGTTCTGGTGGGAGAGGTAGTATCAGTGACGAGCCCTAAACCTAGCATTTCCACAGCTTCAAGTAGATTTTCACCTTTTTGAGAGTCGCTTATGTAGCCCCAGGAGCTGTGTCTTGCATTCATGTCTCCCAGAAGCACCAAGGGGTTGTCCTGGGCTATTCTGACAAATTCTGTTAGTATAGGCAGAAAGTCTTCCTTCTTGCGGCTTGAAGGGATGTAGAGATTTAGGATAAAGGTGCTCTGTTTTCCCCTCTTTTGCGGCATAACTTCAACTAGAACATGGTTAATATCTATGAAGGGGAGTTGATGTGAGACTGTGGTAACTGATTTGGCCACTAGAGTAGCTACTCTCGGCGAGTCCGTATGCGCCATTGTATAATATCCACGAAAGTAAGGAGCCACGCGTGTTTCCAGGAGACAGATTATATCTGGGGGTATAGGAGACTCTTGAATGAACATAAGCAAGGAACTGTCCTTATTTTTGAAGGTTCTACAATTCCATTTTCTAAGTGGTTTGGTGCTTGTTTACGGGGGGGGGGGGGGGGCATTATTACTGCTGGCAACAGATTCACAATCGCTGACGTCAGCCACGCTTTTGTGTCTTCTGTGGGCTTCAGCCCGGGGGTTGTCAGTTTTGCGCATTTCCTGACTCCCTGCGTTACAACTTGGATTTTAGAGTTGATTCCTTTTATAGCGGAGATTTGCTGCTGCATTTGGAGGGATTTTTGTCATAGCTTGCATCTGTGCCTGGATTTGGGCCATATTTGTTGGAGAGTGGGCTCTTCAAAATTTGTTTCAGGTGGAGGGCATTGAACAGGGGTTTGGGGTGTTGTGTTCTGCGTCTGAGGCTGTATATTGCTAAGGTCTTCAGTTTCCATTCTTGCTGGGGAACCGCATGAAGTGTTTATAACCACAACCATAAACAGTAGTAAAAACTAGAATAGCTCAAATGCCAAACTTGCTGAGTTGCATTGTGAAATCTTGTTTGCAAGAGAGCACAGAGTGCAGTGCGAACTCAGTGAATACCAAATGCAAAACAACAGCGGACAATCCAATGAAAACAGTGCGAGAACAGCATCGTGAGACACGCTTTCAAAACAAGTGTGAAATAACAAAACAGTGAATGTTGAATGTGGTGCAAAATGAATCGTCCTGCCAATCCCCACCCGTCTCGTACTTTTTTCGCGCATGCAGAACTACACCTGTTAATGAAACAAGGCAAGCAGTATCAAGCACCACTTTTAGATCAGAACAACACCGACAACGGGGCAAGGGCCAATACACTAAGATCAGTTTACGAACAAGGAAAACAGTCTATATCAAGCCGCCTATATATAGTCAGCGGAAACAAATGCACCTTCACTGTGCTTATAGCGGTGCGTAGGCATGATCGCACTGAATTCAAATGCATCACGAGAAAGAGTTCAAGCAGTTGGGATTGACTGAGAGCTATTACTAAATAAGAATCTGTGCCAGTTTTTAATTTTATTCTTCCTCATGTTCCACTTTGGCTCAACACAGGTAAACTGCAACTCAGGCAAAGGGATTTTCTTTTTCTGTTCGGGGCTTTCTGCACGTAATTTTATCTGTGCAGTCCGTATACCCTTTCTCTATATGGATATATGAAGGTTCACGTCATTTTTTTTCTGTTCTAATAAACATTGCCAGCATAATATGTTCATTGAAAGGAAACTATTTTTTGCCCTCGTGCGTATCTGCGCTCTGTGGACTCTTCTCAATGCTGCTGTGTTTAGTCCTGCGTCCTGGGTGTCCTCTCATGTCTATTCCTTGCTAACTACTGCTTAGGATGACTCTCTGGCTTTTCGTTTAATTTTTTTGTTTTACACTACTTTCAAGTCGCCTCTACGACTGGTGTACTTCCTCGCTTTCACATGCCTCCACCTGCACTCAGTCTCTCACTCACAGCTGTACTGTGGTTGGCCGTCCCTAGCAGAGCCTTGACATGTGCGTACGTGTATTCTCATATGGGCCATGTCCCAGCATCCTTTCCTGCATGCAGTGCGGGTAGTGCAGCTGGTACTGGCGGCCGTGCGCCAGCCTCTCATGTCTCTGGGCGTGACCCCGTTCAGTGAACCTCTTCCTGCAGTGTGAGCAGGCGTGGGGTCTCTCCCCCCTGTGCTTAGTCAGGTGTCTGTTGAGGTGGCCCTACTGGGTTAACCCCTTTCCGCAGCAGGTACACAGCTGGGATTTAGCCCCGCCGTCCACACAGTGCTGCACCCTCTGATGAGATCGTCCATGTCTGTGCTGTGCTTAGGGTGCCTTTCAGGGAAGCGCAAAACTCAGACCGCTTTTGTCTAGATAGCTGTATAGCATATGCTTGCGCTTGCTGTGTAATCTCAGCAATTCGTAGTTGTAGTTTTCTATTGAGACACCGCTTTTTCCTGCGATTAGTGAGGCCTTTTCGAGCCTCCCATATATGCAATAGGTGGCGATCTACTTCCGGTGCTTCTATGGTCTGTTGGATGGTTTTTGTGTTGCTTGAGTGGGCATCTTTGATTAGTTGAGTCCACTCTTGAATATTTTTAATGCCTCCTTCTGGCGGCGGGCATTCTGTTAATTTTTTCCATTCCGTGATCTGTACATTTTCCAGACCTCTTCTGATTCTGGCAGTTGGTATAGAGAGACTTCTGATCTTGTGGTCGCTTCCCAAGGATTCCTCTAAATTAGTCCAGGTTGCATAATTAATGTTCTTAATTCAGGTGAGGCCTGGGCAGGTATTTCGGCTAATACTGTTCTGGTGGGAGCGGTAGTATCAGTGACGAGCCCTAAACCTAGCATTTCCACAGCTTCAAGTAGATTTTCACCTTTTTGAGAGTCGCTTATGTAGCCCCAGGAGCTGTCTTGCATTCATGTCTCCCAGAAGCACCAAGGGGTTGTCCTGGGCTATTCTGACAAATTCTGTTAGTATAGGCAGAAAGTCTTCCTTCTTGCGGCTTGAAGGGATGTAGAGATTTAGGATAAAGGTGCTCTGTTTTCCCCTCTTTTGCGGCATAACTTCAACTAGAACATGGTTAATATCTATGAAGGGGAGTTGATGCGAGACTGTGGTAACTGATTTGGCCACTAGAGTAGCTACTCTCGGCGAGTCCGTATGTGCCATTGTATAATATCCACGAAAGTAAGGAGCCACGCGTGTTTCCAGGAGACAGATTATATCTGGGGGTATAGGAGACTCTTGAATGAACATAAGCAAGGAACTGTCCTTATTTTTGAAGGTTCTACAATTCCATTTTCTAAGTGGTTTGGTGCTTGTTTACGGGGGGGGGCATTATTACTGCTGGCAACAGATTCACAATCGCTGACGTCAGCCACGCTTTTGTGTCTTCTGTGGGCTTCAGCCCGGGGGTTGTCAGTTTTGCGCATTTCCTGACTCCCTGCGTTACAACTTGGATTTTAGAGTTGATTCCTTTTATAGCGGAGATTTGCTGCTGCATTTGGAGGGATTTTTGTCATAGCTTGCATCTGTGCCTGGATTTGGGCCATATTTGTTGGAGAGTGGGCTCTTCAAAATTTGTTTCAGGTGGAGGGCATTGAACAGGGGTTTGGGGTGTTGTGTTCTGCGTCTGAGGCTGTATATTGCTAAGGTCTTCAGTTTCCATTCTTGCTGGGGAACCGCATGAAGTGTTTATAACCACAACCATAAACAGTAGTAAAAACTAGAATAGCTCAAATGCCAAACTTGCTGAGTTGCATTGTGAAATCTTGTTTGCAAGAGAGCACAGAGTGCAGTGCGAACTCAGTGAACACCAAATGCTAAACAACAGCGGACAATCCAATGAAAACAGTGCGAGAACAGCATCGTGAGACACGCTTTCAAAACAAGTGTGAAATAACAAAACAGTGAATGTTGAATGTGGTGCAAAATGAATCGTCCTGCCAATCCCCACTCGTCTCGTACTTTTTTGGCGCATGCAGAACTACACCTGTTAATGAAACAAGGCAAGCAGTATCAAGCACCACTTTTAGATCAGAACAACACCGACAACGGGGCAAGGGCCAATACACTAAGATCAGTTTACGAACAAGGAAAACAGTCTATATCAAGCCGCCTATAGTCAGCGGAAACAAATGCACCTTCACTGTGCTTATAGAGGTGCGTAGGCATGATCGCACTGAATTCAAATGCATCACGAGAAAGAGTTCAAGCAGTTGGGATTGACTGAGAGCTATTACTAAATAAGAATCTGTGCCAGTTTTTAATTTTATTCTTCCTCATGTTCCACTTTGGCTCAACACAGGTAAACTGCAACTCAGGCAAAGGGATTTTCTTTTTCTGTTCGGGGCTTTCTGCACGTAATTTTATCTGTGCAGTCCGTATACCCTTTCTCTATATGGATATATGAAGGTTCACGTCATTTTTTTTCTGTTCTAATAAACATTGCCAGCATAATATGTTCATTGAAAAGAAACTATTTTTTGCCCTCGTGCGTATCTGCGCTCTGTGGACTCTTCTCAATGCTGCTGGGTTTAGTCCTGCGTCCTGGGCGTCCTCTCATGTCTATTCCTTGCTAACTACTGCTTAGGATGACTCTCTGGCTTTTCGTTTAATTTTTTTGTTTTACACTACTTTCACGTCGCCTCTACGACTGGTGTACTTCCTCGCTTTCACATGCCTCCACCTGCACTCGGTCTCTCACTCACAGCTGTACTGTGGTTGGCCGTCCCTAGCAGAGCCTTGACATGTGCGTACGTGTATTCTCATATGGGCCATGTCCCAGCATCCTTTCCTGCATGCAGTGCGGGTAGTGCAGCTGGTACTGGCGGCCGTGCGCCAGCCTCTCATGTCCCTGGGCGTGACCCCGTTCAGTGAACCTCTTCCTGCAGTGTGAGTAGGCGTGGGGTCTCTCCCCCCTGTGCTTAGTCAGGTGTCTGTTGAGGTGGCCCTACTGGGTTAACCCCTTTCCGCAGCAGGTACACAGCTGGGATTTAGCCCCGCCGTCCACACAGTGCTGCACCCTCTGATGAGTAGCCAGGTGAGCCACTTCGCTGAAGCGCTGCCCTTTCCCCAGAGTGGCCTAGCTGGTGGAGGTTGAGACTTGCTGAGTGAAGCCCTTCTGGCAGACATGGCAAACGAAGGGACGCTCGCCCGTGTGGGTCTGCTCGTGTCCAGTCACATCCGTTCTTGGTGGAAATGAACGAAATGAGGAGGGCAGAGCACACACTGTGAGCATGTCAGCCCCACTGAAGCCGCAGTTAAGAAAAACGAAGAAGCCCACAGCATGCATATATGCTACCACACGGGGCCATGGATCTGCCTCTCATCAACTCTACTTCGTCCGGAAGGAGAGAAGAAAGAAAGGGAGTATTTCTTGAAAATAGTGCAACACCAAGCTGCTGTAACATTTTCCTGCTGTAACACCCAGCTATTTCCCTCACCTCTTCCTGCCCTTCTTGAATTTAAATATTGAAACACCTTAATTGTTGGTCGCAAGTCGCAGGTGTATCTATATTAACTGTGGGCATTCGTCCCTCTAGGTTTCCTTGCCGCGATGGGTCGTCCCTAGTTTCTGGTTATTTTAACTAACAAGGGAAGGCGTCGCAGCAAAACGAGTGCCACGGACGGTGTGATTGCTGCGCGCGCGCGGGTCATAGAGCCCGATTTTCGGCTTGGGAACCCGACGCGCACTGACTGTTCGGCACGGCGCTCCGCTCGCCGACACCAGGGCTTGCCTCGTGTTGGAAACATTCTCCCGCATCTCGTCCCTTCCGGCCTTGGAGTTTCTTGCTTGCCCTAGCTTGGGCGAACGTTCGCTTGCAACCGTGCTGATGAGTGTGACAAGTTCGATTCCTTCGCGTATGTTGTTGCTAGCTGCCCAATAGATGCCTCTTTGTATCGGCCAGAGTGCTGTTCCTTCCCGCACAGAACGAGGCCCGCCGTGGTCGGTGTGGGCGTGGTTGCACGAGCGATCAAGTTGTAGGGTCCGGGCGGTTTTGAACCATGTCAGCCGCGGTTAATCGGGGCGAACATATTTATCTCCAAATTAAAACTTCACATGAAACCAAAACGGGGGGAGAGTTCAGATCTTGTCTTACATTTTATCACTCAAATAGGGGCAGTGGTCACAGCGGTGCCTTCCTTGTCCTCTGCGGGTGCTTGCGCCGCCTTTGCTTCTCCAAGTGATCTTGCGCGGAAAAGTGGTCACAGCGGTGCCTTCCTTGTCCTCTGCGGGTGCTTGCGCCGCCTTTGCTTCTCCAAGTGATCTTGCGCGGAAAAGAGCTCACCGCGTGCGTCGCATAAGACACATTTCTGTCTGACCTTCGCTGTCTCGGCCATCTCTGGAAGAAAAAGCAGGTAATTTGTGAAGAGCTCGGGCCCAATGTATAATCATATTCGCCCAAGGTTTCTTCTTAGTAACAGTTCGTTTCTTTGTGAACTGACATGAAGGAGAATGGGTTAGCTTAGCTTGATAGCAGTGGACGTGAACGAATCTTTTTGGGACCCTCGTAGCCACTAGCAGCTCAGGCGCAGTTACCTATCTGCTTTTCGCCAAGAGCTATACAAGCCTCGCATAAGGAAACCAAAACGAGGGGAGAGTTCAGATCTTGTTTTACGTTATATCGCTCGAATAGGGGCAGTGGGTGCAGCGGTGCCTTCCCTGTGTCATCTGTGCGTGCTTGCGTCACCTTTGCTTCTCCAAAAGATCTTGCGCAGAAAACAGCTCACTGCATGCGTCGCATAGGAAGACAAATTTCGGCCTGTCCTCGCTGTCTCGGTCTTCTGTGGGAGAAAAGGCAGGTAATTCATGAAGAGCTCGAGCCCAAGGTTTAATCTTAGCAACAGTTCATTTTTGGGTGAAATATGAAGCGGCACTTGGTGAGCATAGCATGATAGCAGTGGACTTGAAAGGGTCTTTTAGGACCTTCATAGCACTAACAGCTCAGGCGCAGCTGCCTATCTGCTTTAGAGCAAGGGGTATACAAGCGTGAAACGGGAAAATTTCACAGGCTAGGTACTTGAGTTTTTTCATCTTGTTGCATTTAATCTGGCTTCTATGGAATCAATGATAAAGACATGTGGCCCAGGTGACAACTGGCTTTACTGACGCACATGCCTAGGGTGAGATTGCATCTCTTCAGTAATTTTGTTCAGGTGTGATAAGATTGCTCTTTGTCACCCTGCACGCAGATTGTGGTACAGTGTTACATTTTTGCACGGGACTTTCAAAGCAATGTCCCAACTGTTCGATATACAGAAGAACGCATTATTTTCTCAATAGTGTTACCTTATTACAAATGATCAGAACCACAAGGGTATAAAGCAGAGCGAAAAAGTACAGGACAGAGGCCTCACCTATGAACACTATTTTTCCGGAAGCAAATATGAGAAGAGTGACGCGGCGGCGTTCCGGGCGGTAGATCAGTCTCGGATAGAAAAAATGCTGCAGCAAAGACGCGGCTATTTCTGTGCACATCCACGACGAGCTGATTGTGAGAAAAAGCTCGAGGCTTAAACTGTAACAAGGTAACCATGTGGGCTAGTTGGTGTGTATCAGACATAACTTCACCAGCGAAAGAACGGGACACCAGGAGAAGAAGACAGGACAACGCTGGACTGACAACTGAAGTTTAATCGAGAAACGTCCTGGGTCACCAAACGACGCATGCGTATCAGGCTCACAAAAACCCCTAAAAGACAAAAAACCTATGTGGCGAATCACCTAGGAGAGGATGCACGCACCATAATTGGCAAACAAAAAACAAACAAAAAGCACAAAAGCACAAAAAACATAATTTGCCTGTCAACCTTGCACTCGTACACTTTTGCTCAGGAATCTAAATTCCTTGTCAGTGAGAAATAAAGACGGTGCACTGACGCATGTGTCACTGCCTTGCAACCTAATATGGTATGCCTCCAGGATTTCCCTCTCCTCCCTGTTTTTTCCTTTTCCGATGACTGACGTTGTTAAAAGCTGGAACGCAGTCTTTGCAACTCCTGCAGTGACGTGGGAGATTATTCTGATCAGATAAATTTCTCAGGGAATTGTTATGTTCTCGTGCCCGGTCATTAACGCATCTACCAGTTTGGCCCGTGTACACTCTACCACATGATAGGGGTAACTTGTAAACAACACGAGTCGAACAAGCAACGAACTTGTTGGCATGCTTCACAGTGCAGCTCTTGGGCTTCCTCCCCTCACTGGCCATCGCGATACGTGAACATAAACCAGACAGCTTACAGGGTGCAGAGAAAACTGCCGTCACGCCGTGCCGTTGTGCCACTTTCTTCAGATTATGCGAAACACCGTGAAGATAGGGCACCACTTCAACTTTCTTCCCCTCCATTCTTTCATTCCCGGAATCACGTTTGTTCTGGTTTTTTATCTTCTGCTGCATCGACTCACCAACTGCAGTCAGCACGTCAGCCAGAAAACCTGCGTCACCAAGGCGGCGGATTTGCTGTGACTGCTGTGACTGACAGCTTCTGCACTTTTTATTTGCTGTATTCGACCAGGGCACTTTTTTTTTTCGCCGCTCAACCATTTTAAATGGACGGCCATACTAGCTCCATTAAAATTTGTCAACACTGAAGTCATTTTTCTACGAGGACATCGCACGCAAAAAAATAATAAAGCGGATGCTGCAAGAAAATTCGGCTTATTAACTCAATGGTCGTGTTATGGAATTACGACGCCATTTCATGAATGCAAAAAATGTTTATTGGAACTTTGGAGTACGTGCAGTCGACCCAGTTCATGTGGCAGCAAAGAACTCCGTTAACTTCATCTGCCGCTTTTTAATAAGCGTCGGCGTTATAAGGCGCTCGTATGTTGACAGGGCTACCAAGGCCTGTTCATGTGACTGCGTGCCTGCGTACGCATGCAATACATCCAGCGCATCCATGACTTGCGTCGGAGTAGGCGTGCTGCTTGCCACATGGGCGTCTTGGTCAGAGCAAAGCCACCTAGACAACTTCAAGGCCTGCGCAAGGCGGCGTGACGTCACGCCAGTGCGATGGGCCTGCAAGTCGGCTTCGCCCATCCGCCACGCCTAGCCTTGTGCCACGAACGCTGGGACTGGCGCAGGCAATTTTTTTAAACCATAATCATTGCGCACAGGCACAGCCAGTGCGCGTTGCACTGATTATGGTTGAAAACAATTGCCACTTTTCATTAATAGCATCCTAGCCAAATCAATATTTTACTTCTACAGAAGAACACTTAGAAGTGGCACAGAAATGACTGGTGCTTCGTGGTTCTTTGCAGTCAAAAACCACTTGTTTTTTAGTTTTGCCAAGCTATAAATGCCGTAGACAATTTTTACAGAGTCCATAAGCACAAGCATACACATAGCTAAACAAAACAGAACCACATAAATACTAGACAACAAAAGAGCAGCATTCCTAAGGCCTTCAATTTTTTTAGTTTCCGCTCATTCTTGGCATGGGACAATTTATCATTTTCTCTGCGGCACAAATTGTTCAGTGGTGTATTCGCTGCAGCACTTATGACAAGCTCCATCACTTCCTTTGCTGTGTGACCAAAATCGCACACATCTAGGTCGTCAATGTCTCCAAGGGCTGAAAATACAAGGGCAACAAGAGCATCCTTCTGCCTAGGAAGGCTAAAAAACTGCGTGGAATATTCTGGGGCCCTGAGCTTGTCCAGTACAATTTCTGTGAAAAGCACAGCGTTCACAACAGTGGCTCGTGGGAACTTGAGTCCTCCTCTCGACATGTTTGCGATCAATGCATTGTCTGCATTATCTAGGTCTACATCTTGCAGGACAAGGTTTTCCCTGCAGGATGTGCATGCTAGTTTCTTTAAAGCTGCATGGGCGCAATAGCCAGCGACATATGTTACCGCTGGCAGCCTCGAAGCTTTTGCCTCAATGTCAGGATCAGCCACGGCAACACAAAATTGATCTTGCAATGAGTGTACATCTACATCTACCTTTGACGCACTTGACTGACTTGAGGCTTGCACCATGTCCAACTCAGGCAAATCTAGAACTTTTTGCAAACGCAACTTGTTCTCCGACTCATATATTTGCCTGATGGACACGTGGTAGTTGGCCCCTGACAGTTGCCGTTACTTGCCAAAGCGATCCTCAAGGCTGTCAGTTTGGAATTTTCCCAAGAGCACATAACTAAAACCAAGCTCTTCCAAACAATACACGGCGAGTTCGTGCAAGGCACGGGTAGTGTGGCTCAAAGCAGAGTGTGTTTCTCGCGTCAGGCGGCCATTGTCATGCTTGAGGCTTGCCCAGTGGTCAAGCCAGTGAACTATTCTGCTCAAGAATTCAAGCTGAGGGCATGAGGATGATGTTATTGGGCCTTGCAACTCATCTCGAAGCCGTTCTCCTTTTTTTGGCGTTTTGACATTTATCACATTCCACCAAGTCAATATGGTGTCAATGTATTTGGACGTTTCCTGTGCATGCAGGAATGAAGCTGTGTTAAGAGCAGCAACAGTCGATAAGTTAAAAATCTTCAGGGCCAGTTTAACATTTTGGCGCTCCATGTTTGACGGGTTCAATGCCTTTAAGGTAAGCGTTGGCGCTACCTGTAAAAGGTCATTTTTCTCGGCTTCGTGAACCTGACACAACACTTTAAAGGGTGCTGTAAGTATCTTTGGTTTTGCATCAGTACTTTTTGGGTCAGGAAAGTACATGCACTTCCCAATGTTGCACTGATTCAGCCAGTTATTCCTAATGCACTTAATCAAGTGAACCGGATCTGTGACGAAAAATAGGGGGCGTGATGGATCAGCAGGATGCTGGTACACAATGCTGAGCCTTGCGGGCTTAGCAAAGAATGACATAGCTTTCCTGTTTATGGAATTGTTGTCTGATAGTGCTACGATTTTAAAACCAGATGCCTCCAGATCAATAATAAGTTTCTGAAGAAAGTCATGCAGCACCCTGGCATCAATTTGTGCAACAGGTAGAATGTGTACAACATCTTTGTTTGAAGAAAGCAGGCTCTGGATCATGAATACATGGGCTGTTTTTGCAGGGCTTGAGGAGTTAACAGCAGCACCTGTCACGAAACCAGCCTTGTAATCAAAA
Organism: Amblyomma americanum; assembly: GCF_052857255.1. Classification (NCBI taxonomy): domain Eukaryota; kingdom Metazoa; phylum Arthropoda; class Arachnida; order Ixodida; family Ixodidae; genus Amblyomma; species Amblyomma americanum. Next base: position 8,115,779 of record NC_135497.1, on the reverse strand, counting down.
TATGCTTGAAGGTGCACTTCGTCTATCATTAAAGTCACTGTCCGTTCATGCTCTTTGTATGTGTTCACAACCCGCTTCGCATAAGAAAGATTCCTGTTGCTCTGTTGCAGGACTTGCATCATATGATGAACAAAGCCTTCTGACTGTGTCAGGGTGGGGCAACTTAAGTTTCATTGAGCTTCTCAAAAATTTGTAAGCGTGAGGTGAAATCGTGAACAAAAGGCTTGCAAAAACTAAAAAATCTGGGGGATATCGGTTAGCATTGTTTAAAACAAGATCTACTTGGCTTTTGAAGAATTTCAGTACCTCGAAATGCCATTCTTGCAACTTGCATGCAGAATGTTCATCACTCACTTCATCCAGTAAAGTTGCTACCAATTGAAGATGACGAATCTTCTCAGAAGGCTCAGTGGAGATATTCCTGTGACTGTCTTCAATCATCTGTAGCACTCTTTTCAAATCTCTTAGATCACAAAGCTTTTCAGGCACAAGCACCTCACCACATTTGCTCAGGCGAGTTTCACCAAAAAACACTTCTACGCGAAGGTCCGATGACACAATCACCGACGAACGGACTGCAGGAGCAGAATCAAGGGTCAGATCCAAGAAAACCTTCCCATCCTTGTTGATAATAGTCCAGAAGTTGGAATTTTGAAGGCTTGGCAAAGCGTCGAGAAAATCGGAGAAACCATTTATCCTGTTTTTGGCCTCCTCTTCAGCTTGAGTCTGCTTCGAAAGCAGTATTGCCTCTTGCATTGAAGCATCTTCCAAGCGTATCCTTTTCTGTTCTGGTGCTTCTCGAACCGACGCTTGTGGTCGAGATAAATATGCGGAGCACTTCGGAAACAAACTTGCAAGTGCAGTTTGATTCACGCGAATGGTTTTCAGCGGAACTTCCACAACTTTTCCAGTTTTGATATCTGTGTAGGCAGTTGTTTTCAAGTAGTCCGTTGGCAAAAAATGCTTTTCACAGAGCTGAAATAAAATAATACAATCAAATGAGCATGTAACTGGACAAGAGATGGCATTAACGAACGCGCCGACAAGCTCAGAGAGACCCTTTGTCTCTGCTGCGGAAGCAATAAAGATCGTCAACACGTGCGTTATGATGGTACCGTGCGTAACCGAAATCATGCATTAGCAACCGTCAGCGGATAAACCGCACGACGAAAGCTTTTCGTCTCAGAACACCATATAACAACACAAAAAGCAATGCTTACCACTGTGTACTTTGTTGGCAAGAAGTCTCCCCGCGGGACAGCTGTGGTCCATGCTGCCCGCATCGTCGGGTCAGTAGGAAACCTGTGCATTCGGACACTTGGGCCGCCGTCATAATTTGACTTGCAGTTGGGTGCACAGCATGAGCCAGGCATTCTTGCATTCGAACGGGTGAAGAGTAGCACACAAACAACCAGCAGCAACTTCGTAAGCTTGACTTACGATCGCTTACGACGCGCCATGCTTACCGATGCTGTGATGCTGTCAAAAACATGGTAAAAACGTGGTTCTCGCCGCCTGCTGCCTGAATAAGTGTTGCCAGCAACTGACACAACTTCGCTCAAACCAGCGGGCGGCCCAAATATTAGGATTATATATACATATATGATTCGCTGTATACTCCAATATTATTGTCAGTTAAAGGTTTATGTGTTTTGATTTGTATTCATAATTACAAAACTGTCTAAAATTGAACGGGAAACATAAAGACTGCGTTCCTATGCACAACCCTGCAATATTTTTTTTGCGAGCCGTAGAGTCACGCTCAGCCAAGCCAAGCCAAGAAGGATAAGCATGTTTGCGGCACAGGCGCGCACCGCCGGCTGGGCTTCTCCCATCTGACACAGCCATCCTCGATCGTGACGTAGTGGTCAAAGAGAGGAGGTCGCTCGGGGGCCTTCTCCCTCTTCTAGGTGGCTTTGGTCAGAGTCGTCGTCCTCCATTCCCGTGTCGGTGACACTCTGAATTATTGTCTCATCATCCAGCTCTTCGGTTGTAAGAGCAGAAGCGTCGCTGAAAACAAAGTCCTCAAGCGTCACGTCGCTGGGAGCACCACCCTGATCGCAGAGCTGCTGCCACGAGTCACCGACGTCTGCGGTGGATGGCATGCGTTCGTCGTCGTCATTCGCTTCGCAATGCAGTTCTTGGTTTGAGTGCATGCTTTCTTTGAAGCCCGCCTTTTTAAAGCAGTTAGTTATAATCTCGCTGCTCGTCGACTCCCATGACCGCGATAGCTTCTCCAGGGCCAATGAACCTGTCGATTTTGGTCTCTCTTTTGAGCTCTATGTTGAGCAGCAGCCTTTCAATGACCCGCTTGCGGTACGAGCACTTGACGCTGTTAATAATACCCCGGTCCAGTGGTTGTATCAGGGAGGTGCAATTTGCGGGAAAATATTCCAGCTGAACGTTAGTGAGCGCACAGTCTTGAATATGATGCGCGGAGAAATTGTCCACAAGTAGGCAGATGCTTCTTCCTGCTTGCGCATTTCAGCATCGAAGTCCTTGAGCCATTTAGTGAACAAATGCTGTGTCATCCACGCCTTCGTGTTTGACGTGTATTTCACCGGCATTGTTTTCATGCCGCTAAAGCAGCGCGGCTTCTCACTTGTTCCAATTACGAATGGCACGCGTTTATCACTGCCATTCATGTTGGCACAGAAAAGAAAAGTCAAACGCTGCTTACTGTGTTTGCCACCATGGCACTTTTCATTTCGCAGAGGCAGTGTTTTTTTTGGCAACAGCCGATAGAAAAATGCCGTCTCGTCGGCATTGTAAATGTCGGCGAAGTCGAAACGTGCCAATATGCCCGGGACATGATCACGCAGCCAGTTGGCTGCTCTAATCTCGTTCACGTCTGCCGACTCGCCGCTGGCCACCTTTCCAACAATGCTGTGCCTCTCATTAAATCGTTGCAGCCACCCGCTGCTGGCCTTGAAGTTGTCGCAACCAAGAATGCAAGCGAAGTTCAGGTCCTTCTGTCTTAGAATGGCCCCGCTCAATGGCATGTTTTTGGCACGCATATCCAAAAACCATTTGAAGAGGGCTTTTCTACGTCGACGTAGCTTGCCTCCTTTAATCTTTTCCGCTGCAGGCCCGAGCCACCTGCACTAGCAGCAGTCATAATGCTGTCTTTCAATTTCAAAATCATTGACAGTGAACTCTGCGAAAGTCCATACCTTTTGGCAACAGTCTTCTTCTTTTCACCATTCATTACTTCAGTGATGATGTTGGCTTTCACGTCCATAGACAAAACTTTTCTCTTGCGAGGAGCGCCCATTTTGGACAGAAAACGCACTGCACAATGAACGGAGCCAAGTCGAAGAAATGCTGCTCCTGTTCGTAGGCTTCAACAAAGCGAGCTCGCTCAACAATAGAGTGACTCGCTTTGGCAGCAAAAAAACGCACTGCACGATGAACGGAGCCAAGTCGAAGAAACGCTGCTGCTGTTTGTAGGCTTCAGCAAAGCTAGCTCGTTCAACAACAGAGTGACTCGCTTTGGCAGCAAAAAAAAACGCACTGCACGATGAACGGAGCCAAGTCGAAGAAACGCTGCTGCTGTTTGTAGGCTTTAGCAAAGCGAGCTCGCTCAACAACAGAGTGACTCGCTTTGGCAGCCTCCTTAGGCCTCATGCACGCGTATTTCCGGTTTGCGCTTTCACGTTCCGAGTCTCCGACTGGCCAGTGGCGCCATGTCGTGACGCGTCCTGAAACGTCCGTGCCGCGGGTTTTGCATGCGCACGACAGATGGCGCGGCGGTTCGTTCCTATCATCATCATGTTTTGCTCGAAGATTCCCAGACTGCCGGCAAAATTGGCGCGTAAAAGGGCAAATACAAAATGCGTTTTGTCTCGGCTGAGGTTTTAGCTCTCAACCGATTGTCAAGGTCGCTCCTGGCACATGCATGCGATGCGGAGACTTCGTTACATCGAAAGCACGGCACAATATTACTTCGTTAAATTGCGAAAAAAAATACATGGTTTTCAATGGGGAAGTGATTGGGCAATGAAAAAAATGCGTTACATTCCGAATTTCGTTACATTTAGGTTCGTTACATCGAGGTTCGACTGTATATCGAACTCAAAGCAAATCGCAAATGATATATGATAATTCGATACATAAAAGCGACAATAAGCATGTTTATCTGTAACCTACAAGCAACATGTGCACATCTGGTGTCCACAGTGCACATTCGGTTCGAGCTCGAATACAAATGACTTCCCTAAACTCACTCGGTGGCGAAAGTCATTAGAACCTAACCACATAATATGGTCCTGTGTATGAGACGGTTACTGAGGTTAGATGGCAGTGCCATTTGATTCAAAAGAGAGATAAAATTGCCTAGTGTGAGGGCATAAGTAATATAATGAGATTTAAGCGTTATTCTGCAAGTCCCCAACATCACATAGTATAAGTTTAAAAGTTATCAACTCTTTGTACGTGCTCTTCATCGGAAAGTTCACTACAGTAGTACATCAAAAAATAGCTCAGAGGAGCATGTCTAAAGGTTGATGAACACGTTTATTAGGGGGAAAAAACACAATAGAGTCACACACATAGCACATTTTTCGTTAAAGTAAATAAAGTTTCTTAAATTCGACAGTGCATGTTTCATTGCAACTTGCAACAATCATGACATGGAACATGAAGGAGATTACCAAGGCAATTATGCGTACAGGTTGAACACTGAGCACACAAAAAATTAGCTGATGAAACAAAGAGTTTGACGAAAACTTGTCTGGTCGGGGTGAATCACAAAACTTGACATTCCGGCCAGAAACTTCACATAGAGGACACCATTGATTTTACCACGCGACGGGCCACACCAAGTGCGTTGGAATTGAGCTGCCGTGACACTCCTCATGATAGTGTGGGCTCACAACTCGCAATCTCAACCAATGCGACATGTCTGCAGAATTGGGTAAATGTCCTTGAAAGCTTCAATAACTTTTTCTCTGTTTTGCTGCCTGCATGAAAAACAAGGTTTAGTCAGCAGTGATCACCTTGCGGCCTGCAATTATATTCAGCGGTGCTGGCAAGTGGGCACGCAATGCAATGCAATATTTTGTTATAGCCGCTATGTCGTTATGTGCTCTCTCGCTAAAACTTGTGTGTCACAAAAATCGCCTAAAACAATGAGGAGACTATCCTGCGGCTTTCTAAACTGTACTTGCTGCCATATAATGAAAGCTTCCACAAAATGATATAAGCACCCTTACTTGCCCGTCTTGAAAATGTGCTCCACGAAAAACACGCCCAATAACGTCACTACACTTGAATTCAGGTATATCAAACTTAAAGCAGATCGCGAAACAGTTTGATATATGATAATTCGATGCATAAAAGCGGCAATAAACATGTGTATCTGTAAACTACAAGCAACAATACACTGCACAAAGCTAGTGAGGCATTTCTTAGTGATGTGCGGCCCACCAGCATGCGGGAAGTTCACCGCTCCCTAGGCGTTGCTCGGCCTAACCTGCTGCACATCGAAGTCGCAGCATACGGTGCTTTGCAACACGCCATTGCCTGTCAGAGGTTGTCTGACCCTCTTAGCAGTAAACTATAAACAGAATATTTTAATCACAAGAATGGTACAGTTTGTTCCAGCAACACCTCCAGGAGACCGAAGCTCAGCAGGCAAGGGCAGCCGCTAAGCATTCTTAGGTTGTCTTAACTGCATGAAAGCGAGGTGATAGAAGAGGTCTATTAGGAGAAACACCACTTGCCACAAGTTCCATAAACGCGCAAAACACTGGTACATTTTTGCACGGGACTTTCAAAGCAATGTCCCAACTGTTCGATATACAGAAGAACGCATTATTTTCTCAATAGTGTTACCTTATTACAAATGATCAGAACCACAAGGGTATAAAGCAGAGCTAAAAAGTACAGGACAGAGGCCTCACCTATGAACACTATTTTTCCAGAAGCAAATATGAGAAGAGTGACGCGGTGGCGCTCCGGGCGGTAGATCAGTCTCGGATAGAAAAAATGCTGCGGCAAAGACGCGGCTATTTCTGTGCGCATCCACGACGAGCTGATTGTGAGAAAAAGCTCGAGGCTTACGCGCGGCTTTACGTGGCCAAACATCTTGAAAAAGTTCCAGTGCTTGCCTGTATTTGTTGCCCAGATTTTCTTTGTCTTGTTAGCCTTCAGTGGGTTGTCAATGCATGAGCGCGGATGGCTTCCTCCATGGCCGCATAAACTTTGGTGTTCCGCTTTGTGCGACGAAAGTCGCAGAGGTGGTCTTGCCACACTCTTATGAGCACGAATGTCTCGAACTCTGACCACTGAGCTCGGTTTCTGCCATCTGTTTCAGCCGTTGTGCATCCACAATTAAAACAAAATCGAAAATTTTGCGGACAGCTGCTGGGCTGTCGCGGACTGGTACCGCGTCTCCGACTTGACGGGGAACGCTATTGCGTGCAGGTTCGAACAAAGAGATCAAACGAAACTAAGCCGTATTTTTAATTTAAAGGAAAGGGGGGGGCGAATAAGAAATGCACAGGCCAACAAGAAAAACACACTCAACAGGTGTACAACACTACAGAATAAAGAAAAGAGTTCACCAAGTACTGAGCATCCCAGGTACAGCGGGGGTGCCTTGCAGACAGGGCAGACGCGGGTGGTTGTAGTGCGACGCGTCGCTGGCGCTGCTTTGAAGGAAGGAATTCAGGCTGTATTGGGAGCAGAGAGGAACACAGGGCGATGCCGGTGGTCTGTCGTCAAGAGCCCGAAGAGCTTGGCAGCAGCAGAAAGAACGAGCGTATCCAGGTCTCGCGACGGCATCATGAAACGCCGGAGGCTTAAGGCTATCCAAGAGTGCCTTACAGAAACACGGATCCTCAGTCCATCGGCTGGCACCTCCACACTTGTAGAGAATGCAGTAGGCTTGCGTCGGTGGTCCAAGGGAGGTCATGGCAGCACGGACCCAACGTCTGACGGCTGCCACCTCCACTCTTGAATGACCCGAGCTCCACTGTGCTGCATTCCTTTACACCTCGTTTTTCTCGCACGTCAGCTCTTCGTTTCTCGTGCATGCCACGCTCTTTGTCGCCGTCGCCTCGTGCAGACCCTTCTTACGCAGAATGCTGGGCTGGCATGCGCAGTGCTCCACTCTCCGATGCACCACTGTCGGCGCAATGCATTCGCAGTTGTGTTGTGCACCTCACATATGCCACCCCTTCGAAAGTTTTTCCATATAGAAAAAACTGCACACAACACTAATGTTCACATGGTACACGCCGTTAAATTCACTCTAAGGACTTCACACAGTGACACATGGAGGCACACAGTGATGCACACAGAAAGAACATTGGGTAAAACGTTATACATCTGGCAGAAGGGAAATTAAAAACCGTACAAAACATCAGGCACAAACTTTAAACATGTCTGCATCATAAAGATGAAAAATCACACACTGAACAACTCATAACCGAAAAACGCAGAGACATAAACAACTCATAGACACTCTTAACCTACATTTCCACAGGTAGCCATTGCAAACACTCCAGAGAGCATAACCATACATTGGGCATTACCCTCCGGTAATTTACAAACAACTCATGCAGTCAGCACCTATGTTTTCGGACCTGTCACCTTCGAGTATGACAGAAGATGATGGCTCTACGGTCTCTTGGGACGCATCCTCTTCGTACCATTTGAGCATATGATTTGTTTAGTTTGACCCAAGTCGATCCAATAATCCACGTCGTCATTCTTGCCATCAACCACGAATGGACCTTTCCATTGCATCAGGAGTTTATTGTGGCTACTCGGCAAAAGTATGAGGGCACGATCTCTAACCTTTAACTGCCGCTTCTTGCTGTTCCTCTCATAGTATCTCTTCTGAGACTGTTGGGCACGCAAGAAATTTTGATGTGCCGCTCTCACAGTTTGCTCGAGACGTTCTCTTAGATCGAGAATGTAACCATATGACGTCTTCGTGTCTTCTCTCAGCTCTTCCCTTGTGCAGAGCTCTCTGGCGACAGCTGTCCTCGCACATGTCATCCAAATATCAGCTCAAATGGAGAAAACCACAGACTCGCCTGCGGTACCTTTCTGTATGCAAACAGAAGCAGAGCTATATAATGATCATATGTTTTTGGCTGCTCCTGACTGAGCTACTGCAACATCTGCTTTAGTGTGCTGTTAAATTTCTCCGCCATCCCATTGCACATTGGCCAAGAGATCATTTAGCTCTCATCATTTTGGAAGGGAAACAGGAGCCCTGGTCACAAAGGATCGCTCTCGGAAAACCTATTTGCGAAAAAATCACCAAACCATCTGCCACTGTCGCTGAATCTATCTTTGGCAGAGCCATGGTGTCAGGATACCGCGTGGCAAAATCGACAAGAGTGAGAATATATTCTCTTTCACCAATGTTGGCGACAGCGGACCGAGAATATCAACAGCGACCCGATCAAATGGAGTTTCGATAAGAGCCATGCGTCCCAACAGAGCTTTCCCTACTTTGCCTTTCGGGCACATCCTTTGACAGGAGTCGCACGACCTCACATACCTCTTAATCTTGTGCTCTCCTGGCCAGTAGAATTCGTCCAGAACTCGATCTGTGGTCTTCATAATGCCCTGATGCCCCGTCAACGGGCTATCGTGGGAAGTCTTAACACCTGGCCCCCGCAGGGGGGCGCCTGCAGTTTGCAGGCGTCGCGACGGTGAGTGGCGACACCGCGGGTTCCCGAGCATCCGCAGGGACATCTCCGCAAGGGGATGATGGTGAACTGTGCATCACCACGGACCCGAGCACCCGCGCCTCGCCGTGCGTGGCATCGCCGTGTCCGGGGAAAAGGGGATCCTGGTGGTTGAGCCGATGCCGAGCGTTTGGACCCTTAAGGCCCCTTGGCGGAAGCAACACACCACTTTGGCCCCAGCTTCCTGCAGACGGCACCTCCGGCCTGACCCGACCGGGGGGAATCGGCAGTCGCCTTTTCCTATCCTCCTCTTCATCTTTAACTTTCCTATCTCTGTCTCACAACTCTCCTGTATCCTACTCACTTCTTGGTTTTTCCTTTTTTCCTGGCGGCGAGGGTTAACCTTGTGTGACCAACTACCCTGAGTTGCGTCATATTTGGTTATAGTTGAGGTGTACAGCTGGCGTGGGCAGGACTTGCTATCAAGTTCCTGTCCCGTCCCCTTGTTGGACTCCGTGGTGGGTGGCTGGCACCATGACCGAAAAACAAAGTTTTTTTATGGCTCCCCAACTTTCAAAACCCGATCGCTCTCTCAAAAGAGGGCGGAACGAGGCAGACAACTTCTTTCAAAAAAGAAAAGTAACTTTCCCCAATTATCATGTGATCCACAGTGAACAACAAGATAAACAGGCAAGAATAATATCCCCCTTCCTTGTGTCAAAGTGCTTGACTGAAACCCTTGGCATTGGCTATAAGCTGTCAAAAATGGCCAGCGGCGACTTATTGCTCGAACTGTGTGACAATGTCCAACATTCTAAGCTCTCCAACCTAACGTCCATAGGGGAAATCCCGGTCTCCGTGACTCCTCATCGCTCACTAAACACTGTCCGAGGCGTAATATCGGAAAATGATTTTCTTCACATAACTGAAAAAGAAATGCTCGAAGGGCTCATCGACCAAGACGTCATAGATGTCCACCGAATCAAAATCCGGAAGGACAACAAGGAAATAGACACAAAACACATGATCCTGACGTTCAACACCAGCACCCTGCCCGACACAATCGACGTGGGATATTTGAAAATCAATGTACGACCATACATACCAAACCCTCGCAGGTGTTTCAACTGCCAAAGGTTCGGCCACGGCTCACAGAGCTGCCGCGGTCGTAAAACTTGCGCAAAATGTGCCTCTAAGGATCACCAGTCTGATGTATGTGACGCAGCCCTGTGCTGTCCAAACTTTGAAGGAGAACATGCTGCATACTCCAGGGCGTGTCCGTCCTGGAAGAAAGAAAAAGAAATTATCACCATAGGACCAAAGAAAACATTTCTTTTAAAGAAGCGAGAAGGCGTTTTGCGCTTACAAACACATTCTCCTTCACAGCAAAACAAAACTTCGCCGATGTGGTGCGCAGGGGCGTAGCACCGCACAGCACTCCGGCACCTGCCAAGGCCGCTCCCACCGAGCCTATGGCAGGGTCAGCGAAAGCTGCCCTGTCACTGCCAAAGCAGGGACCGCCGGTCCATGGGTCGGCATCCCGCAGGACCTCCCCCCGTCGGGAGAGGCCTGAAACTAACACAACCGCGGCTGCGCGGTCCTCCAGCACCTCTGTTGAGGTGATGGATACAACACCCACTCCGCCTCCATTACAGCGGCGGAACAGCTCTCTTGAGCGAAAAAAAGACAGGCCCCTCATAACGGGTTCACCTCATAAGTAAATCTCCTTTCATTTTCTTTTAAAAACACAAGCATGGCTTTTTTAATTCAATGGAATTGTAGAGGACATATGCGGAAATATAGTGACATAACACATATATTAGGGTCAATGTTACCCATAGTTTTATGTCTTCAGGAGACCAATCTTGGTCCACAACATGTCCATATCCTGAAACATTATCAAACTTTTAGACGCGATCGCGAGCAGGCAAATCGACTCTCAGGAGGCGTCGCAATTGTCGTCCAAAGCGGCGTCCCTGCTCGAGAAATAAAGCTCAATACAAAACTAGAGGCAGTTGCAGTCAGCATCGTCAGCTATAAAACACTAACAATCTGTTCCGTATACATTCCTCCACATTTTACATTAACAGTCCATGATCTAGAAGAATTGATAGATGAACTTCCAGAGCCATATCTGGTAGTTGGGGATTTTAACGCTCACTCCCCTTTTTGGGGAAGCGAGCGCTGCGACTCTAGGGGGCAAACAATCGAAGATTTTATCCTCTCAAATAACATCTGTCTTTTAAATACAGGAAAAGCAACTTATTGTTGCCCAAGCTCGGCAAAAATGAGCTTTCTCGATTTAGCTTTCGCATCACCATCGCTTTTTACAGATTTTAAATGGGATGTTTTAAATGACCCTCTGGGAAGTGATCACCTACCTATTATCATCAGCCTCTCATCGTCTACTGCAGTCATCCCCACAAGACCACGGCGCTGGAAACTTCACCTCGCCGACTGGTCACTTTTTACAGCAAGTGGCACACTAGAAAAAGAATTTTGTGAAGATCTCAGCATAGACGAAATTAATGGAAAATTTACTACATGCATAATATCGGCCGCTACACTAGCCATACCACAAACAACAGGACTCGTACACAAAAAACAAAGTATGGTGGACACAAGAATGCACATTGGCAAAAAAACAACAAAATAAAGCTTTTGGCTCTCTGCGTCGGTATCCCACAGCGGAGAACTTGATTGCCTTTAAGAGGGCCAAGGCCAGAGCGCGATTCGTTCGGAGAAATGCCGAGAAATCCTCGTGGCAGAAATATGTGTCCTCTATAAACAGCTCAATAACCTCAAAAAAAATGTGGGAAAAAGTTTGAAGATTCAGTAGTGACCATACCCCTTTCACACTTCCTCTGTTGACTACACCCGGGACACAAACATCATTAGAAGAACAGGCCAACATACTAGGTGAGCATTTTGCTGAAGTTTCCAGTTCGTCCAATTACACAAACACGTTCCAGAAGTACAAAGCAATAGCAGAAAAACAAAAACTTCCATTTGCAGCAGGTATGCACGAGGACTACAATCAACCCATCACACTTCAGGAATTGATCAGGGCATTATCTTGTGGTAAAAAGACAGCAACAGGCCCAGATAATGTGCATTACGCTATGCTCGCCCATCTCTCTGAGGCTGCCATGCAGGCATTGTTGAACTTCTTTAACAAAATATGGACAACTGGGAATATACCTGAGGAGTGGAAGAAAGCAATAATAGTACCTTTTCTGAAACCCGGAAAACAACCAACAAGTCCTAACAATTACAGACCGATAGCCCTCACCAGCTGCATCGCTAAATCTTTCGAAAGCATAGTAAACATTAGACTGACCTTCACACTTGAATCTCGTCGACTCTTAGATTTACATCAATGTGGATTTAAGAAAGCATGCTCGACCACTGATCACCTTGTCCGCCTAGAAAACACCATCCGAGAGGCGTTCATCCACAAACAGCACTGTATCGGTGTCTTCTTCGATTTGGAGAAGGCATATGATACCGCGTGGAAGTTCGGCATCCTCCATGACCTAGCAGATCTAGGGATCCGCGGCAGGATGCTGAACTGCTTGAACGACTTCCTGACTAACCGCACATTCAGAGTCCGTCTGGGAGCAACTCTATCAACGACATTCGCCCAAGAGAATGGCGTACCCCAGGGATGCATTTTAAGTACGACACTCTTTATAGTAAAAATGAATTCCTTGGCCAAAGTAATACCTAAGTCCGTAATGTATTCAGTTTATGTAGATGACATACAGATAGCATACACTTCTTCCAACATACTGTCCTGCGAGAGACAAATACAAATCACACTAAATAAACTGGCTGCTTGGGCAGAGAAAAATGGATTCAAGTTCGCCCCTCAAAAAACAGTAGCTGTTTTATTCTCATTACGACGAGGCCTACAGGTCGATCCCAATCTGTGCTTGAATCAAACCACACTGCCAGTCAAACAGGAACATAAATTTTTAGGCGTCACTTTTGACAAGAAACTTACATTTCTGTCACACATTAACAACCTGAAAAAGAAAGCATCCCAAGCCCTCAATGTATTAAAGGTACTCTCGCGAAAACGGTGGGGGTCCGATAGAGCATGCCTATTGCAAATATATCGCTCTTTGGTGCGCTCCAAGCTGGACTACGGGTGTGTGGTATATGGTTCGGCAAGAGCATCCTACTTGAAACGACTGGACCCTGTTCATAATCTTGGTTTGCGCCTATCAACTGGAGCTTATAGAACATCCCCGGTAAAGAGTCTTTACGTTGAAGCTAATGAGCCCACACTAGAGGATAGAAGAGTCACACTAACATGCACGTACATCCTAAAAACCCGTTCTCTCCCTAAACATCTCTGCTATCCCATTGTTACCAAGTGCCCATCTAGGAGATTATTTAACAATAAACCACAATCCATCCGGCCACTAATAATGCGCTTTGAAGATAAATGTGAAGAGTTGGGAGTACTGGATGCCCTGCCGAATATTGCACAAAGACATGAATATCTACCACCATGGTACAGCCTTCCTTCAGTGTGTGACTTCACATTGACACACTTAAACAAAGAGAAAATACCACACGAGCACATACTGCAAGAGTTCTTTGCACTACAAGAAAAATATGACACTTACACCGAATTTTACACTGATGGCTCAAAAACAGAAAGTCATGTCGGAAGTGCAGTAATTCAAGGAACAAATGAAAAAATGATACCATTGCCACAGTATGCATCGGTATTTACTGCGGAGTGTTATGCCATCTTTGTAGCTGTAGAACAAATAGTAAAATAAAACATAAAAAATAGCATCATTTACACCGATTCACTCAGTATGCTAAAAGCGCTGCATTCTACAAACGCTGCTGAACCCATAATAGGAAAAATCATACATAACATAGTTAAAATTACAAAGCAAAAACATAACATTATATTCTGCTGGGTCCCTAGCCATGTTGGAATTTTAGGTAATGAGAGAGCAGATGCTTGCGCAGCACAAGCTAGAATTGGCCATATAAAACAAGTTAACATACCACAGAGGGATTTTTCTAAATTACTGCACAGTAAACTCAGGAATAAGTGGCAGATTGCATGGGACGAACAAACAAACAACAAACTACATTCTATAAAACCTGTTTTGGGAGAATGGAGATCATGTACACATCAGGAGCGTTTCATAGAAGTTATTTTGTGTCGACTACGCATTGGACACACACACCTTACTCACAACTTCTTACTGACAAAAAAAGGCAAACCTCTCTGCGAAATGTGTGGCGATGAACTCACGGTAAACCACATTTTAATTGTATGCAAAAAACTGGAACAACTGAGGAAAAAATATTTCACAACATTGTACAATGAATACATCCCACTACACCCCATGTTACTTTTAGGAGATCAAGCACTGGTTGATTTTTCTAGCATTTTTAAATTTCTCAGAGAAGCCAATGTTTTATACAAACTTTAGATATAAAAAGCGCAACCTTTAACAAAAGCTCTAACCGTGTGTTTGGCGCATCATAGCCTAAGTTGCTTTTGCGCCATTAAAATCAATATAACTAACTTAACACCTGGGGTCGGCAAGACCTGGGGAGTACTACCTGTCGAACCTCTCTGCCAGAGGCGAGATGGTAGATGTGGCACAGCAAACCCTTTTCAACAGAATACGAGTACGAAGTGCCATGCTTGCCATGAAACACCTTTCCTTCTTTCACCCAACACGCCCTCAATGACTCATTGTCTCTTTGCTCTGCTTCTAACATTTCTTTGGTGAACTTCATGGACCAACGCTTAAAGCAGTACTTTCCCTCCTTCGTCCGGAAACTTCCTTTCCAGCCAACACCACTTTTGGGCCCTTGCCAACACCATTTTCACTGGCAAACTCGTCATTGACTATGTCAGGACATAATTTAGCAATGCCCTTCGATTTCTTCCAATTAATATATGGGTTGGACGGCTCACAGGCCTCTGGTATATTTCCAATTATGACATCGTACAATGGTGTCTCCATGCATTTTACCAGGGCCGTGCCAGTGAAATAATATGTTTGATCATAAAAGGTTGTGGCCAATTACTACACCAGGGTGGCCAAATCCTGCTCTGGTGAGTGTGCGTTGTCGGTTCGGGTCACCGGGATCAGGCCGCACTCCACGCCCCCTAATATATATATATATATATATATATATATATATATATATATATATATATAACAAGAATAGAACTGCAGCACATCTCATATCTACCTCCACTTCATGTCCTCCAGCAACTGCTTTCTCTAGTGGCACAGCAGCCATATTCCCTAACATGAAAAGCCACGCAATGTGCAGTGTGTATTATGTACACAGCTGAAAATTGCAAGAATGGTAGCCAAGAACATGTGCAATGTTTTGTATATTATATTTTTTCGTATCGATTTCTGGCTCTGTGCAGCAGATTATTTTTGTTTTGCTTGTATACTTTTTGTATGTGTGTGTTACTAGCATATTTACTGTAAAAACTCACACATAATACAATGTTCTTTTTTTCCGGATTTTAGCATCTCAAATTTCCAACTCACATTATACTGTATTTACTCGAATGTAACGCGACCACGATTGTAATGCAAGGGTTGACTTTTCGGGTGTGAACAGGGGAAAAAAATACGACTGTAACGTGAGGGTAGACTTCGGGCGTGCGACAGAAAAACCGAAAGAACCCGGATGTGACGCGAGGAACCGACATCGCACAGTTCTGAGGGTCAAAGACAACTTTATTGAAATACAAGTCAAACAGGCATTCCTATACACCCCCATCCTCACGGCAGGAAACATGCGACAACTGTCACAGCGACTACAGCGTGGACTGCAGCTACGAAAATAACAAACATGGCCGCCTGACTGTTTGGCTGGTAGCAAGAGTAGTATTTTATTTTTGCGAAGTTATTTAGAATATATCACACGAATAAAGAAATTGCTACAAAGTTACACGAGAAAAATATTATTTAGAAGTTTCAGACACTTGTAATTTTGAGTGGATATCCTCACCGAGTCTTTGGTTCGAGATAACACATTTGCTCGGAGACTGCGGGCAAGTGAGTTTCGTAAACTCATTCGATACCAAATGTCGTTTTCAGTAAATGTCACTATATATTTCTCGTGTTACAGTAAACTAGCCCAGCTTACTCCTTTGTTAAACTAGTGTCGTTTTGAATGAATGTCATTCGATGGGAATGACATTAAATTTGCCATTTGGCAAGGGTATTAGTCTTCATGGTCGTCATCAGTACTGCATTTGAGGTTTGTGCGGGGCAGTCGCGACTGTTTCTATCACCATCCATGCGGCATTGTAGCCAGTGCTCTTTAGGCACTTGTTTGACAATGTAGTCAATATAGCCATCATCACAGTGGTTAGATGGCCCGTAGAGAGGGCTACATGGTCAAGCTGCAGGCCCATGTCCTGTTTAGTTATTCACCCTACTGCAATGTCCAAGTTGTGTCCACATGTCTTCCAGGTGCTGTAAAACATGACATTCACTTTTTCTAATAGATAGAGCAAGTCCTCGCACAAGCCAGTGACAGCTTGCAACTCTTACTGCTTGTGTTCAAAACAGTCAGTGATGTGTATCTTTTTCCAATGTTTCTCAAGAAAAGTGATGGGCATAGTCTCAGTGACCTTTTCTTTCTTGGGCCACTGAATGAGTGGCTCCAGCCTGTCAAAGCAGGCATCAAGCCGTGTATCTCACATGGATGACCTAGTTGCCTGCAACGTGTGGAACTCGCATGCAGTATTTTGCATGCAAAGCTGGAGGCGAAATTGAGTGAAAAACACCCTCGTTTTCTCTTAAAGGGGCTCTGAAACAACTTCCGAGGAGAGCATATCAACCCGCTCAATCACTACATTTTGTTGCCATGAAAACCTGAGCCACATAATACACTTCTACATGCAGCAGAGGACCCACAATCGCGCGTGAATGTTGCCGAACTCATTCCAGCAACTTATTCATGCTCGCATCTGCGTATAAATGTTGAGAGGTTGCTATTGGTTATGTTCTCTCAGACAACCGGCAGCTACCATGGCCGCGGCCAATAAGCCGCATAGCTTCAGTGGTCAGAATGCTCCACTTCCAGAGGTGGGGCCGGCAGAGGATCGGCAACCTCCCAGCGTGCAAAAAGTGATGAGAGGAGAGGTAAAGGCGCGAAGACACTGAATTTCAAATTTTAGCTTCAGATAACTCAGCTTCTACAAAGACCACTAAAAAAAATCTTGCTGAACAGTATTTGTGAAGGGGCATGCTTTAACATCCCACGCATACTGCAGCTTTATAGAGCCCCATTGAGAGCCCCTTTAAAGGGCGAGCGCCCCTCTTAGACATTTTTCTTATTTATGGATCACTTTGGATGAAACTTGCACTAATTATATTTTGGCATGCTGATTATATTTTGGCATGCTGAAAATTTTAACTGAAAGAGTACATCAAACTTTTGTTCACAAAATCTCAAGTTAACGCGTTCAATAAATGCGTTTGTAAATTTTGCCTCATAATTATTGTGTATAAGCCTTATTGCACACTTCAGGAGTGTATCTTCGTAACAATAAAGAATGGAAGCAAATAGCACAAGTAATTCAAGAGGTAACGCTCCTCCAAAATTTCATCACCCTAAAGATTGCAGTTCTGAGAAAACGCGGAAAAACGTTTCAAAGCAGAAATGGTTAGTACGTGAACTAGAACAAATGTTCATGTTCCATACCAATTTGAACCAAAGTTAGACCTTCAAAAACTTCTGAAAGGAAAGGACCATTTCGGTACCAAAACAATCTTTGCAGTAAATTTTCCCGTGTATCATTTACCTTAGTGTCACAAGCTGCATGACATTGCCTTTTTAGCAAAATAAACTAATTATAGCAAGAGTAGGACCAGAGATTGATTTCGGTTCCAAAACTGCAACACCATCCAAATTAGGGAACTGTGAGGAGCACACAAGTCTCATAGTATATTTATTAATCAGGAAAAAAACGTAAAATGCACCAGGCACATAGTCTGGGTGCATGCTGTTGCAGTGCTTTTTTTCTGCTGCTTTAGCAAGGCCAAGTGAAGCTGCCTGCTTAGCAAAACGTGCTACGCTGCAGGCCTATTTCTTCAGCCCTCCTGGAGCGAGTTGCTGCCGCATCCATCTCATGTTCTTGCAGAGAGCATTGAAGA
Organism: Amblyomma americanum; assembly: GCF_052857255.1. Classification (NCBI taxonomy): domain Eukaryota; kingdom Metazoa; phylum Arthropoda; class Arachnida; order Ixodida; family Ixodidae; genus Amblyomma; species Amblyomma americanum. Next base: position 8,097,952 of record NC_135497.1, on the reverse strand, counting down.
GCAGCACAGCTTCTGCTATGGCTGCCTCCATAGCAAACAGTGACGCATGCTGCTCTTTATGAATGACTGTCCAGATGATAGAATGAAAGCTCTGGTTAGTTCTGCGTCTTCCCCCGCAGGCACCTCTGCAGCAGGCTCTTCTCTGACAAGCGATTGTAAATGGGCAGAAGAGCTTCAGCCACATCACTTGGCAGGTTGTACTTGTGCTTGGGTGACGTGATAAGGTGATATGTTGCCATCACGGCTCACTGCATATGATCCAAATCACCTATATTAGATCTTAGCGCCCGGCCATAATGTGCAGTCAGCATGTCAATTACCTCAGCTGTATGTCATCCCCTGCCATCTAAGCCTTGTTTGCTCTCACCCTTGTGCTTTTGCAAGAGGTTGCACAGTGCTGACCCCATGCGTTTCCATAGGGTTTTGCATCTTGAATGGCGTTGAATGTGTTGCAATCCCCATCGCACAAAATGGTTGTGTAGTGCAGATTTTTTTGTTGTAGCGACCTCTCAAATAGATTTTTTCCTGTCTCCACCTCCATTTGTCCAGACTTGTAAGTGGTGTTTTCTGGTACTGGTGGCACGATTTCCAACGATCATAGCCATCAGTGTTCGGCTTAGGGCCAGTCTCGCATCCCAGACAAAAGTTGGATAACACCACATTGTCCAGGACATAACCATAGAACAATTGTACTATGGCACCGATGCTTATATGGGATGAATGCCTGCGCGTCATTCACGTGCCATCGTAGCACACGGCACCTTGTACCCAAAACACAATTCTTCACCTTCACCACAGCTTGTTTGGCCTGTGCCATAGCGGTCGCAGCAGCTCGGGTGGCAGCAGATTGAAGAGTGGTTTTCAGGTGCTGCTGAAATGCCTTACTGTGCATTCTACGACGAGATAGTCCCATCACCGAAAAGATGACCTTCATCACTGTCTGGCCATTACTGGTTGACAGCATAGCACGACTGGCCAGAGTGTTGACCTCGAAGGGGTTCCACTTTCTTGTTCTCTCAACCCTTGGTGAGTTCTACTCTGCCACGATCTCACCACAGTTGTTGCACAGTATGGCAAGTTTCACAGTGAGGGCATGCGCACAGTCCCCTGCTACCAATCTCACAGATCCACGACATGTTTTGCACTGCATAGCACCAAGAGGAACGTTTCCAGTGTAAAGGTTTACAACTGTATATGACGCAGCTCCGTTTGCGGCCGATGCTGGGGTCGCATCACTTGAATCGCCGAGGAGCACGGTCTTTCGGGCAGTCGCCGGCGTCGATTCTAGCTGATCAAGCGTAGCTTGCTCATGGGCACTTACTTCCATTATGTCACTGTTTGTGACGAGTGCAGTGTCAATTCATGTGCAATTGCAGTCGGCACGAACATCGCCATTGTCCAGCAGAGTCGGAGGCGCGCCGCTGCCCGCAACAAGACTGGCAGGCAATCACAGAGCATAGACGGTTGCTTGTTGATCACCACTCACAGGATGAAACGATGCCATGTCAATAACACTGAAAGAGCATTGATGCTGAAGTGCGGCACACTGTTGTACAATTCCAAATATTGACATGAATGCAAGGAATGAATGATGGCAGACCAGTATAGAGAGCTGCTCTTTCACCATAATTTCTTAGACCTCTGTGTTGTGTACATGAAGCTCCTTCAGCAAGTCTGCTATATGATCAGCAGCACTGAGCTCAGTACCTCAAAGGCCTTTTTTTAACTCTGGCTGTCAGAACATCATTAGCATCTGATGGCATTAACAAAATGAAACAGGTGCTTATTTTGCCATGGGTGTGGAAAGGAGGCTGAATACTTCCAATCTAGGATGATGTGTCTCACGGCTTTCTTTGTAGCCCATGAGTAAAGTTACCTGATGTGAAATGGTGGTTTGGCATTGGTTTGGAGAAGTAAAGACTACCCTGCAGATGCCATGAATTCCTTAGCCCTTTCACCTTAACTCTTTCGCTACCGCAGAAATATGGACGATTTGGAGTGTACGGAAAAAAAATTTTTAGAAGTAACAAACCCAGCGCATATTGCAACACATGGTATTGTAGCTTATTGCACTTCTGAATGAAACAAACAGCATAGTTATGTGTGCAAAGTGCTTGAACATTTATTAGTCAATTGTGACAAAAACGCAGGAAAAGTATACAGAAAAAACAAAAATTACCTGCTGCACTAAGCACGAATTTGATTTGAGGAAAACTGGAATATACAAACTGGTTCACATGTTTATAGCTGTCATTCCTCCAAGTTTCATGTCTGAGAAAAAATTTTTGCACTTTCCACAGCCAGTCAAGTCAGCAGTCATCACCGTGGTGCTACTGTGAAAAGCAATCACGTGAAGATGTGAATCAGAGGCAGACTTGACAGGTGCTGCACATAACGTCTGATCTTTGTTGATGTTTTGTTCTCTGATAGCAAAGCTTGCAGTTCCTTCTTTTTCCATTTTTTTTCTGGTTGGTGACGAATTTATTCTATGGGAGGATTGGAGGCGGGGACTTCAACTTCATTCATACTAAGATTTGTTAAATGAACTGCGTCTTGATAGCCAGCTGATCAGATTTGTCATTTTTGGCAAACTGGAACATCAGGATCGATGAACTTTCATTGATGTGGTTCAGAAGCCATGACACTTTCAAGTCTTGCCAATAGATGCAGCTGTCACAGAATCCTCCGTGTCCGCTACGTGCAGAAAAATGAGCAAACCGAAAAACTGAATTTGCGAATGTTATTTGATGGTTGAAGGGCAGAATAGATGATTCCTTTATTCCAATGCAGATATAGTCGCGGCAGGTCAACAATTCACATGTGTATGATGATTCCAATGAACAAGTCCAATGGACTCGCATCTTCCCATGAACCATCATGCCGAGCGTATGTTTGCCTGTCCAAAAACTTCTTCCAAGCATACTTATTAATGTTTTCGTACAGCGTCTTCATCTTCTTCGTGAGGAACATCAAGGAGCCGAGAGGTCAAGGAAATCTCCTAACGCCGCTCCGCAGCGATGCGCCGACATGGACACCTGGCCGTTGTCTCGGTCGAAAAAACGCAACGCGACCTTGAGCATTTGGCAGATTGTCTTGGCCATATGTTGTGAAGGCCCTGAAGCACTAAAATAAACCACTCTCAACAGTTGCAAACCGCATGCACTATAGAAAGCACAGAGCGAATGAAAACAAAACTTACATGTGAATACACGCTAACGTTCCTGGCCCCTGAGACGAAGTCTGGCTGTTGGAACCGAAATCTGACATTTTTACATCATTGCCTGACTTATCACCACTGATTTCGTTGCAAAAACTGGAACCGACACCAGCCGAAGCGCTCTGTGTCGGATTTCGAGGAGCGCACGGCGACGCGGACGCCATGTTCGCCGACTGATGTTGCTACGGCTGTTTAAAGTTTCATTTTACACGGTGCCCTCTCATGTTCAAAACTGAAAACAAAAGCTACAATTATGAACTTGGTTTTCATAAAAACAACCTAGATGGCGCAGCATGTCCACAAGAGCCGAAATGAATGTTTGGCGGCTCCTTCAATACGTCGGTCACATATGCCCAGTCGCCTATGGCACGGTAGCGAAACATTTAAGTGCCCTTATGGGTCTGGAAAGCCATCCGTCTACAAACACGTGAAAGATAGCATCGCGTTTCGGCAGCTTTGAGCCTGAATGAACAAACAGTACAAAGATTTGCAGCAATATAATCATATGCATAAAAATGTAACCATGTATTTAATTACTGAATCATATAATTTGTCAGTTCTCTACACTTATGAAGCCACACCACGTCTAAGCGTCAGTTCAACCGGTACACACCTGGGTGTAGCAATTCTGGTTGTGAGGTTGGCTGTCAGCTGCAACCATTCAAGCATAGGATCAAGCTTACACACTTACGCCAGCACTTGTGTTTCCCTAGACGACACTGCAGTAATTAATTAGGCAGTCTGCTCTTACAGTAGAATCTAAGGCTTTTATTGGGCTAGTTTGTTTATAGATGCCAACAGAGTAACTAGCACTAAAAAGAGACCTGTCTCTGCACTGCTAGAGTTGAACCTCTTCCGCATAGAGGCTTTTGTGTTGGTGCATGTAAACTCATCAGTGATACATGCCCTGCCACTCAAACACCTCAAGGCAAAACGTGCAAAACAAAGGTTTTTAAGAATAAATATTGTAAACAATGGGCATTCTGATCACAAGTGAATTTAGTAAACAACCTTTGGCATCAACAATGGCATGTAACATATTGCATGTCACTGCTCTAGTTCAGGTGACTTTTGCACCTGGTGACACCAGCTTGGTTTGCTGGTGTCACTGTATACAGCTTGGTCAATTGATGGAGCTTACTGGACAACATGCAAAAGTAACTGAAATTCACTTTGCTGTACCAGGAACATGAACACAGGCCAAGGAAATAACAGAACACATGTTTGTAGTTTGGTCTATGTCTGTGTTACTTCGGGTGTCATTTTGGTGTACAGCACGCAGCTTCAACTGCATAGGCGAAAGCAGACATCACTAAGCTGATTAAATCTGTGTGGCGCCTTTCACTGTGCTGCCTGCCACGAAAATGATTGCCACTGTGGCTTTGAGTGCAAGCTCCCTGTAGTAATGGGTGCAAGGCGTGCTAATTACCACGGTTCTTGGCGTTCAAGATTTAACAAGGGAAAACAGCGCAGAAACACGGGACTAGGAAGAACACGACAACATAGTGTTCTTTCTTGTCCCATGTTTCTGCACTGTTTTTCCTCGTTAAATATGATGTACCAACTTTTCCAAGTCTCTGCCTTAGCACAATTGGCCGCATGATGCCAGGCACAGTACAAGGCATGGCGGCTGCAATGTTTTCAACACCTCCAGCCAGGTATGTGATAAGCCGTGGTGACGTTACTGATAATGAAGGGTAAAGTATAGTGGAGGGTAATGAAAGATAATGAATGTGAACCTCGGGGCCATGTGCTGTGAGCAGTGCACATACAGAATGAACTTCGAGACACTCGTGCATGAACGTGCGGGGATGTGCATCTTGCAAAACCAACCCTGCGTGTCCGTTGGGGACTTAGCAGCAATGAGCGGCCTGATGCAGTCAGATGCGCGCTCACCAGCTGGTAGGTGAATTTTTAGCCATTTGATCTGTACAGCTTAGTGCTTGTGTACATTGTTGACCTCATTGTGGTTTTTGTTTTAATTCGGAATGGATGTGAATGCTTGAGGTAGCAGATGCAACCTCAAGTTAGCATTATCTTGCCCTCTTGCTAATGCTGTTTTTTATCTTGTATTGACAGCACCGAGTAACTGTGCATTTTGTGCCATTACATGGTCTGCTGAAACTCTGCTTGGTGTCTTGTGGAATGACTTCACATGGCCCCCCCCCCCCCCCACGACGCAACAAGACTGTGCAGGCTGGAGGAGGAGATAACACGTTTCTAGGTTACACGTTTCATTAAGCGTTTCGGGTTCAGCCTGCAACAACGGACTTCTGGATGCCAAAAGCTACGACTTGATTTTGAGAAGCTGGTGGCATTCCAGCGCTTTGTGATCAAGAAGCGGCTGGAGAAGCAGTACAGTCTGGGTCAAATCTGTAACGCCGATCAGACCCCAGTGTATATCGACATGCTTGTGGTGTACATAGTCAGTGAGAAGGGCACAAAACAGGTGAAAGTAAGAACTGCTGGGTATGAGAAGCAATGTCTTACCGTGATGTTATGTTGCATGGCCGATGGACAAAAATTGCCGCCCTACCTCATTTTTAAGTGGAAAACGCTTCCATCCGGAGAGTTTTCCCTAAAAACGTGTTGTGTGTACAAGAGAATGGATGGATGAGTGGCGCACTAGTCGAAGATTGGGTCAAGACCATTTGGCAACGTCGTGCCGGGGCCCTGTTGTTCAGAGTCACTCCTAGTTCTCGACTCCTACCGCGGCCACTTTACATATGACATAAAGTCGGTGCTTTGGAAAGGCAGTACACACATTGTGGTGATATCCACAGGAATGACGAACCAGCTACAACCGCTCGACGTTGAAATCAAGAAGCCCTTTGAGGATAGGCTGCGGAAACACTACAACAACTGGCTGATGCTTCAGGACCACCAGCTCACACCAACCGGGTGCATCAAGCGTGCTTCGCTTAGCCAAGTGGCGAACTGGGTTGCCGTGGCATGGGGAGGAAATTCTGGCCGAACTGATTGTGCGGGCCCTCTGCAAGTGCAGCGTCTCGAATGCGCTGGACAGAAGCGAAGATGATGCGCTGTGTGAGGTAGCCAGCCAGAAAGAGGACAGCGATGTTGATGAAGACGATGAGTGAGCATTTGACATGCTACGACGAGTATCACAAGCCTAATAAAAATATCCCGATGTGTAGGGACTGCCTGTGCTCCAGAGCGTGCTCATTAAAACAATAACCAGCTTATGTAGGACGGTTCGCATGGTGGTCCTACTGGCACAGGCAGTAATGTACCCCTGCACTATGAGAACTTGGATAGCACAATTTGTTGTCTTTATCTGGAGAAGACAGTTTCGTGCTCAGGCAAAAACAAAAACTGAGGGGTTATCGAGGCTTACTTCACCTCCAAATGGGGTGACAACTGCGTCGGTCCGCCTTCATTATCTCTAGCAAAGCAAGATCGAATTCTTAGATGGGCATATTGGGGCTTTCCATCGGTACTAATCACACATGGCTCTGTTGATACTGTCTTCACACTGCACACAATGAGTTTGCTTGTGTACTTTGTTTGTCATGGGGATAGCCTTTATAAGCGCTCCTGTTTTCAGAAAATAGTCAGTTGGAAGTTCTGTTTTGTGTGTGCGTCTTTGTGCCTCTTGTCCTGTTGTCTTCGCGCAGATTTTTTTTTGGCATTCACTAGGAACTGACTAGCCCAAAATCATGTCTTAATTCATACCAAAAAGCCCACAGTTAAGCGTTGCTGAATGTGACAATCATGGGAGTGCAGACTATGTGAGATTTAGATGTTTAAGGGAGCACTGTTGTAAGAACAGCCTTGTAACTTCATACTGATATCAACGACAACTATTTCGTATAGGAAATAAGGGTCTTACAGACTGCTGTCTTGGTTTCTTCTGCAGGAAATGTGCATTTTAACAAAACTTGTACGTGTTCTGTTTCTTCTGCAACAATGAACGGAGCGGCGACAATTCACGCGAGGCTTCTGTATCGCATTGTAATGTGCTTTCATAAGCGAACTGCCTTGCCTCGTTTTTGCAGCTTCCACACATGTGCGGTAGCTCGATATTTGTAACTGAGGTGGGGCTTTTTTACTGCTTACCCAGAAGAAATTCCCTATCTTCCAGCTGGCCTTGCTCCACCTCCTGGCGCAGCCAAGAATACCGCCATGAAAATGCGTCGTAATCCGGTCCCGGGCAGCGGGGGTCGACGTGATAATTTTCATGTTGGAGTCGCAGACCTGTGACAAAGCGCACCACAAGCTTAGTTGTGAACTTCCGCTGTTGAGGCCCGAGTTTGCAGCCAGATATGCAGTCAAAAACGGAGAGCAAAGTGTACTCACTATTATTGTGTTCAAGGCATAGTAGTCCTTGCGACTCCAAAAGGCGGACTTGTATGCAGCATTGCCCTGTGGCGCCTTAATGGCAATGAGTGTGCCATTGACACACCCAACGACGCTGGGGATGCTGCCGCGGCAAAGGACGCCCTCCTTCGCCACCGCCTTCTCTTGTGGGCTCGCCGGGAACCAAACCCAAATGTCCCACGACCCCACTAACTGTGGCTGCAGACACCCACTGCACAGACTTGCTGACCGTGGGCTTGGCTATGCTGACGTTGGCGTCATTGCCCATGGCGCCTTGGATTCCGCCGGTGGCGAAGAAGCGCAGTGCGCACAACACCTGTCACTGCACTGACAGCATGTTCGCCCACGCACCTCCCTGTTCATCGGCGAGTTCGTTGCACAGACACTGCAATCTACTTCCTCAGTTGAAATTGACGTTGAGAGAGAGAGAGATAAAACTTTTTTTGTAATTTGGGAAGGTTGCTCGGGCAACTTGGGTGGCACCCCTAGTCAAAGGCGCCACTGGCTTTCGCTGACTGACCAGACTTGCTGAACCAACTTTAGTTGCTGATCCAGGGCCTCACTGGTCAGGGCCACCTCCCATATGTCGGGTTGGACATAGTTAAGTGTTTTACTTTGAAAAGTTAAGAGGTTACTTTGAACCCAAAGCCCCAGTATCCGGATCTTGTCCGCTTCATTAATCTTGCGTCCTCCCAGGAAAAGCTCAACTTCTCCTGGGGATGTGTAAGGTAGTTTGTGGAGTCTAATGACCTCAGACTTCTCCGGGGCACATTCCAGACAACTTTCTGCAGCAAATTCTTCAGCCCTGTGTATGGCTTCTTGTAGGGCTTCTTTTTGGGCTAAGGAGCCGTGTGTAGCCCATAGAGTTATATCATCGGCATAGACCGTGTAGCCTATGTCGGGCAGCGTTTGAAGCTTTCTTGCTAGTTTTAGCATGGCAATATTGAAGAGGAGGGTTGAGAACGGACTTCACCAATGCCTATGGTGGCAGTTCTGTTGGAAAGGAAAGCCTTGATGTAGTTAAAGATCCTCTCTCCACAGTTTAGACCACTCAGCTCCTCTAGGATAGCATGATGGGAGGTGTTGTCAAAGGCTCCTTTTAAATCCAGGGTAAAAGGGTTTTCTCCATGGGTGGGTATTGTATTAATGACTTCTTCGCTAATCCTTAGGAGGGCATCTTGTGTACAGAGGCCTTTTCGGAATCGCACCATAGTGTAGGGGTAAAAGTTATCTTCTATATAGTTCTGGAGTCTGGTGCGTATGATTCTTTCATACAGTTTGCCCACACAGGAGGTTAGGGAGATTGGGCAGAGGGACTCTACTGCCGGGGGTTTTCCGGCCTTGGGAATCATAGTGATGTCCGCATGGCACCACTCAGCTGGTACCTGGCCTTCCTCCCATAATTCCTTGTTAATGTAGTCTGTTAGGTCCTTCAGATGGTCATTGCTGAGGTTCCGAATTATGGCTTTGGTAACCTTGTCTCCGCCCGGTGCTGTGTTCCGCTGAGCCGTTCTTGCTGCAGCATAAAATTCAGATGCCGTTATAGGGGCTTGGCTTTTCTTGTCCTTCGTAGGTCAGGGTACATGGAGGGGTGTTCTCCTATGTACTTGCGATGCATGGCTGCTATCAGGTCTTGGTCTGTGTCTTGAAACTTATGGGCAACTGTTTGGAGAGTTTGTCTGGTAACTGATTTGGCCTTATTCGGGTCAATCATGCATCTTAAGATCGTCCATGTCTGTGCTGTGCTTAGGGTGCCTTTCAGGGAAGCGCAAAACTCAGACCACTTTTGTCTAGATAGCTGTATAGCATATGCTTGCGCTTGCTGTGTAATCTCAGCAATTCGTAGTTGTAGTTTTCTATTGAGACACCGCTTTTTCCTGCGTTTAGTGAGGCCTTTTCGAGCCTCCCATAGATGCAATAGGTGGCGATCTACTTCCGGTGCTTCTATGGTCCGTTGGATGGTTTTTGTGTTGCTTGAGTGGGCATCTTTGATTAGTTGAGTCCACTCTTGAATATTTTTAATGCCTCCTTCTGGCGGCGGGCATTCTGTTAATTTTTTCCATTCCGTGATCTGTACATTTTCCAGACCTCTTCTGATTCTGGCAGTTGGTATAGAGAGACTTCTGATCTTGTGGTCGCTTCCCAAGGATTCCTCTAAATTAGTCCAGGTTGCATAATTAATGTTCTTAATTCAGGTGAGGCCTGGGCAGGTATTTCGGCTAATACTGTTCTGGTGGGAGAGGTAGTATCAGTGACGAGCCCTAAACCTAGCATTTCCACAGCTTCAAGTAGATTTTCACCTTTTTGAGAGTCGCTTATGTAGCCCCAGGAGCTGTGTCTTGCATTCATGTCTCCCAGAAGCACCAAGGGGTTGTCCTGGGCTATTCTGACAAATTCTGTTAGTATAGGCAGAAAGTCTTCCTTCTTGCGGCTTGAAGGGATGTAGAGATTTAGGATAAAGGTGCTCTGTTTTCCCCTCTTTTGCGGCATAACTTCAACTAGAACATGGTTAATATCTATGAAGGGGAGTTGATGTGAGACTGTGGTAACTGATTTGGCCACTAGAGTAGCTACTCTCGGCGAGTCCGTATGCGCCATTGTATAATATCCACGAAAGTAAGGAGCCACGCGTGTTTCCAGGAGACAGATTATATCTGGGGGTATAGGAGACTCTTGAATGAACATAAGCAAGGAACTGTCCTTATTTTTGAAGGTTCTACAATTCCATTTTCTAAGTGGTTTGGTGCTTGTTTACGGGGGGGGGGGGGGGGGGGGGCATTATTACTGCTGGCAACAGATTCACAATCGCTGACGTCAGCCACGCTTTTGTGTCTTCTGTGGGCTTCAGCCCGGGGTTGTCAGTTTTGCGCATTTCCTGACTCCCTGCGTTACAACTTGGATTTTAGAGTTGATTCCTTTTATAGCGGAGATTTGCTGCTGCATTTGGAGGGATTTTTGTCATAGCTTGCATCTGTGCCTGGATTTGGGCCATATTTGTTGGAGAGTGGGCTCTTCAAAATTTGTTTCAGGTGGAGGGCATTGAACAGGGGTTTGGGGTGTTGTGTTCTGCGTCTGAGGCTGTATATTGCTAAGGTCTTCAGTTTCCATTCTTGCTGGGGAACCGCACGAAGTGTTTATAACCACAACCATAAACAGTAGTAAAAACTAGAATAGCTCAAATGCCAAACTTGCTGAGTTGCATTGTGAAATCTTGTTTGCAAGAGAGCACAGAGTGCAGTGCGAACTCAGTGAATACCAAATGCAAAACAACAGCGGACAATCCAATGAAAACAGTGCGAGAACAGCATCGTGAGACACGCTTTCAAAACAAGTGTGAAATAACAAAACAGTGAATGTTGAATGTGGTGCAAAATGAATCGTCCTGCCAATCCCCACCCGTCTCGTACTTTTTTCGCGCATGCAGAACTACACCTGTTAATGAAACAAGGCAAGCAGTATCAAGCACCACTTTTAGATCAGAACAACACCGACAACGGGGCAAGGGCCAATACACTAAGATCAGTTTACGAACAAGGAAAACAGTCTATATCAAGCCGCCTATATATAGTCAGCGGAAACAAATGCACCTTCACTGTGCTTATAGCGGTGCGTAGGCATGATCGCACTGAATTCAAATGCATCACGAGAAAGAGTTCAAGCAGTTGGGATTGACTGAGAGCTATTACTAAATAAGAATCTGTGCCAGTTTTTAATTTTATTCTTCCTCATGTTCCACTTTGGCTCAACACAGGTAAACTGCAACTCAGGCAAAGGGATTTTCTTTTTCTGTTCGGGGCTTTCTGCACGTAATTTTATCTGTGCAGTCCGTATACCCTTTCTCTATATGGATATATGAAGGTTCACGTCATTTTTTTTCTGTTCTAATAAACATTGCCAGCATAATATGTTCATTGAAAGGAAACTATTTTTTGCCCTCGTGCGTATCTGCGCTCTGTGGACTCTTCTCAATGCTGCTGTGTTTAGTCCTGCGTCCTGGGTGTCCTCTCATGTCTATTCCTTGCTAACTACTGCTTAGGATGACTCTCTGGCTTTTCGTTTAATTTTTTTGTTTTACACTACTTTCACGTCGCCTCTACGACTGGTGTACTTCCTCGCTTTCACATGCCTCCACCTGCACTCAGTCTCTCACTCACAGCTGTACTGTGGTTGGCCGTCCCTAGCAGAGCCTTGACATGTGCGTACGTGTATTCTCATATGGGCCATGTCCCAGCATCCTTTCCTGCATGCAGTGCGGGTAGTGCAGCTGGTACTGGCGGCCGTGCGCCAGCCTCTCATGTCCCTGGGCGTGACCCCGTTCAGTGAACCTCTTCCTGCAGTGTGAGTAGGCGTGGGGTCTCTCCCCCCTGTGCTTAGTCAGGTGTCTGTTGAGGTGGCCCTACTGGGTTAACCCCTTTCCGCAGCAGGTACACAGCTGGGATTTAGCCCCGCCGTCCACACAGTGCTGCACCCTCTGATGAGTAGCCAGGTGAGCCACTTCGCTGAAGCGCTGCCCTTTCCCCAGAGTGGCCTAGCTGGTGGAGGTTGAGACTTGCTGAGTGAAGCCCTTCTGGCAGACATGGCAAACGAAGGGACGCTCGCCCGTGTGGGTCTGCTCGTGTCCAGTCACATCCGTTCTTGGTGGAAATGAACGAAATGAGGAGGGCAGAGCACACACTGTGAGCATGTCAGCCCCACTGAAGCCGCAGTTAAGAAAAACGAAGAAGCCCACAGCATGCATATATGCTACCACACGGGGCCATGGATCTGCCTCTCATCAACTCTACTTCGTCCGGAAGGAGAGAAGAAAGAAAGGGAGTATTTCTTGAAAATAGTGCAACACCAAGCTGCTGTAACATTTTCCTGCTGTAACACCCAGCTATTTCCCTCACCTCTTCCTGCCCTTCTTGAATTTAAATATTGAAACACCTTAATTGTTGGTCGCAAGTCGCAGGTGTATCTATATTAACTGTGGGCATTCGTCCCTCTAGGTTTCCTTGCCGCGATGGGTCGTCCCTAGTTTCTGGTTATTTTAACTAACAAGGGAAGGCGTCGCAGCAAAACGAGTGCCACGGACGGTGTGATTGCTGCGCGCGCGCGGGTCATAGAGCCCGATTTTCGGCTTGGGAACCCGACGCGCACTGACTGTTCGGCACGGCGCTCCGCTCGCCGACACCAGGGCTTGCCTCGTGTTGGAAACATTCTCCCGCATCTCGTCCCTTCCGGCCTTGGAGTTTCTTGCTTGCCCTAGCTTGGGCGAACGTTCGCTTGCAACCGTGCTGATGAGTGTGACAAGTTCGATTCCTTCGCGTATGTTGTTGCTAGCTGCCCAATAGATGCCTCTTTGTATCGGCCAGAGTGCTGTTCCTTCCCGCACAGAACGAGGCCCGCCGTGGTCGGTGTGGGCGTGGTTGCACGAGCGATCAAGTTGTAGGGTCCGGGCGGTTTTGAACCATGTCAGCCGCGGTTAATCGGGGCGAACATATTTATCTCCAAATTAAAACTTCACATGAAACCAAAACGGGGGGAGAGTTCAGATCTTGTCTTACATTTTATCACTCAAATAGGGGCAGTGGTCACAGCGGTGCCTTCCTTGTCCTCTGCGGGTGCTTGCGCCGCCTTTGCTTCTCCAAGTGATCTTGCGCGGAAAAGTGGTCACAGCGGTGCCTTCCTTGTCCTCTGCGGGTGCTTGCGCCGCCTTTGCTTCTCCAAGTGATCTTGCGCGGAAAAGAGCTCACCGCGTGCGTCGCATAAGACACATTTCTGTCTGACCTTCGCTGTCTCGGCCATCTCTGGAAGAAAAAGCAGGTAATTTGTGAAGAGCTCGGGCCCAATGTATAATCATATTCGCCCAAGGTTTCTTCTTAGTAACAGTTCGTTTCTGTGTGAACTGACATGAAGGAGAATGGGTTAGCTTAGCTTGATAGCAGTGGACGTGAACGAATCTTTTTGGGACCCTTGTAGCCACTAGCAGCTCAGGCGCAGTTACCTATCTGCTTTTCGCCAAGAGCTATACAAGCCTCGCATAAGGAAACCAAAACGAGGGGAGAGTTCAGATCTTGTTTTACGTTATATCGCTCGAATAGGGGCAGTGGGTGCAGCGGTGCCTTCCCTGTGTCATCTGTGCGTGCTTGCGTCACCTTTGCTTCTCCAAAAGATCTTGCGCAGAAAACAGCTCACTGCATGCGTCGCATAGGAAGACAAATTTCGGCCTGTCCTCGCTGTCTCGGTCTTCTGTGGGAGAAAAGGCAGGTAATTCATGAAGAGCTCGAGCCCAAGGTTTAATCTTAGCAACAGTTCATTTTTGGGTGAAATATGAAGCGGCACTTGGTGAGCATAGCATGATAGCAGTGGACTTGAAAGGGTCTTTTAGGACCTTCATAGCACTAACAGCTCAGGCGCAGCTGCCTATCTGCTTTAGAGCAAGGGGTATACAAGCGTGAAACGGGAAAATTTCACAGGCTAGGTACTTGAGTTTTTTCATCTTGTTGCATTTAATCTGGCTTCTATGGAATCAATGATAAAGACATGTGGCCCAGGTGACAACTGGCTTTACTGACGCACATGCCTAGGGTGAGATTGCATCTCTTCAGTAATTTTGTTCAGGTGTGATAAGATTGCTCTTTGTCACCCTGCACGCAGATTGTGGTACAGTGTTACATTTTTGCACGGGACTTTCAAAGCAATGTCCCAACTGTTCGATATACAGAAGAACGCATTATTTTCTCAATAGTGTTACCTTATTACAAATGATCAGAACCACAAGGGTATAAAGCAGAGCGAAAAAGTACAGGACAGAGGCCTCACCTATGAACACTATTTTTCCGGAAGCAAATATGAGAAGAGTGACGCGGCGGCGTTCCGGGCGGTAGATCAGTCTCGGATAGAAAAAATGCTGCAGCAAAGACGCGGCTATTTCTGTGCACATCCACGACGAGCTGATTGTGAGAAAAAGCTCGAGGCTTAAACTGTAACAAGGTAACCATGTGGGCTAGTTGGTGTGTATCAGACATAACTTCACCAGCGAAAGAACGGGACACCAGGAGAAGAAGACAGGACAACGCTGGACTGACAACTGAAGTTTAATCGAGAAACGTCCTGGGTCACCAAACGACGCATGCGTATCAGGCTCACAAAAACCCCTAAAAGACAAAAAACCTATGTGGCGAATCACCTAGGAGAGGATGCACGCACCATAATTGGCAAACAAAAAACAAACAAAAAGCACAAAAGCACAAAAAACATAATTTGCCTGTCAACCTTGCACTCGTACACTTTTGCTCAGGAATCTAAATTCCTTGTCAGTGAGAAATAAAGACGGTGCACTGACGCATGTGTCACTGCCTTGCAACCTAATATGGTATGCCTCCAGGATTTCCCTCTCCTCCCTGTTTTTTCCTTTTCCGATGACTGACGTTGTTAAAAGCTGGAACGCAGTCTTTGCAACTCCTGCAGTGACGTGGGAGATTATTCTGATCAGATAAATTTCTCAGGGAATTGTTATGTTCTCGTGCCCGGTCATTAACGCATCTACCAGTTTGGCCCGTGTACACTCTACCACATGATAGGGGTAACTTGTAAACAACACGAGTCGAACAAGCAACGAACTTGTTGGCATGCTTCACAGTGCAGCTCTTGGGCTTCCTCCCCTCACTGGCCATCGCGATACGTGAACATAAACCAGACAGCTTACAGGGTGCAGAGAAAACTGCCGTCACGCCGTGCCGTTGTGCCACTTTCTTCAGATTATGCGAAACACCGTGAAGATAGGGCACCACTTCAACTTTCTTCCCCTCCATTCTTTCATTCCCGGAATCACGTTTGTTCTGGTTTTTTATCTTCTGCTGCATCGACTCACCAACTGCAGTCAGCACGTCAGCCAGAAAACCTGCGTCACCAAGGCGGCGGATTTGCTGTGACTGCTGTGACTGACAGCTTCTGCACTTTTTATTTGCTGTATTCGACCAGGGCACTTTTTTTTTTCGCCGCTCAACCATTTTAAATGGACGGCCATAATAGCTCCATTAAAATTTGTCAACACTGAAGTCATTTTTCTACGAGGACATCGCACGCAAAAAAATAATAAAGCGGATGCTGCAAGAAAATTCGGCTTATTAACTCAATGGTCGTGTTATGGAATTACGACGCCATTTCATGAATGCAAAAAATGTTTATTGGAACTTTGGAGTACGTGCAGTCGACCCAGTTCATGTGGCAGCAAAGAACTCCGTTAACTTCATCTGCCGCTTTTTAATAAGCGTCGGCGTTATAAGGCGCTCGTATGTTGACAGGGCTACCAAGGCCTGTTCATGTGACTGCGTGCCTGCGTACGCATGCAATACATCCAGCGCATCCATGACTTGCGTCGGAGTAGGCGTGCTGCTTGCCACATGGGCGTCTTGGTCAGAGCAAAGCCACCTAGACAACTTCAAGGCCTGCGCAAGGCGGCGTGACGTCACGCCAGTGCGATGGGCCTGCAAGTCGGCTTCGCCCATCCGCCACGCCTAGCCTTGTGCCACGAACGCTGGGACTGGCGCAGGCAATTTTTTTAAACCATAATCATTGCGCACAGGCACAGCCAGTGCGCGTTGCACTGATTATGGTTGAAAACAATTGCCACTTTTCATTAATAGCATCCTAGCCAAATCAATATTTTACTTCTACAGAAGAACACTTAGAAGTGGCACAGAAATGACTGGTGCTTCGTGGTTCTTTGCAGTCAAAAACCACTTGTTTTTTAGTTTTGCCAAGCTATAAATGCCGTAGACAATTTTTACAGAGTCCATAAGCACAAGCATACACATAGCTAAACAAAACAGAACCACATAAATACTAGACAACAAAAGAGCAGCATTCCTAAGGCCTTCAATTTTTTTAGTTTCCGCTCATTCTTGGCATGGGACAATTTATCATTTTCTCTGCGGCACAAATTGTTCAGTGGTGTATTCGCTGCAGCACTTATGACAAGCTCCATCACTTCCTTTGCTGTGTGACCAAAATCGCACACATCTAGGTCGTCAATGTCTCCAAGGGCTGAAAATACAAGGGCAACAAGAGCATCCTTCTGCCTAGGAAGGCTAAAAAACTGCGTGGAATATTCTGGGGCCCTGAGCTTGTCCAGTACAATTTCTGTGAAAAGCACAGCGTTCACAACAGTGGCTCGTGGGAACTTGAGTCCTCCTCTCGACATGTTTGCGATCAATGCATTGTCTGCATTATCTAGGTCTACATCTTGCAGGACAAGGTTTTCCCTGCAGGATGTGCATGCTAGTTTCTTTAAAGCTGCATGGGCGCAATAGCCAGCGACATATGTTACCGCTGGCAGCCTCGAAGCTTTTGCCTCAATGTCAGGATCAGCCACGGCAACACAAAATTGATCTTGCAATGAGTGTACATCTACATCTACCTTTGACGCACTTGACTGACTTGAGGCTTGCACCATGTCCAACTCAGGCAAATCTAGAACTTTTTGCAAACGCAACTTGTTCTCCGACTCATATATTTGCCTGATGGACACGTGGTAGTTGGCCCCTGACAGTTGCCGTTACTTGCCAAAGCGATCCTCAAGGCTGTCAGTTTGGAATTTTCCCAAGAGCACATAACTAAAACCAAGCTCTTCCAAACAATACACGGCGAGTTCGTGCAAGGCACGGGTAGTGTGGCTCAAAGCAGAGTGTGTTTCTCGCGTCAGGCGGCCATTGTCATGCTTGAGGCTTGCCCAGTGGTCAAGCCAGTGAACTATTCTGCTCAAGAATTCAAGCTGAGGGCATGAGGATGATGTTATTGGGCCTTGCAACTCATCTCGAAGCCGTTCTCCTTTTTTTGGCGTTTTGACATTTATCACATTCCACCAAGTCAATATGGTGTCAATGTATTTGGACGTTTCCTGTGCATGCAGGAATGAAGCTGTGTTAAGAGCAGCAACAGTCGATAAGTTAAAAATCTTCAGGGCCAGTTTAACATTTTGGCGCTCCATGTTTGACGGGTTCAATGCCTTTAAGGTAAGCGTTGGCGCTACCTGTAAAAGGTCATTTTTCTCGGCTTCGTGAACCTGACACAACACTTTAAAGGGTGCTGTAAGTATCTTTGGTTTTGCATCAGTACTTTTTGGGTCAGGAAAGTACATGCACTTCCCAATGTTGCACTGATTCAGCCAGTTATTCCTAATGCACTTAATCAAGTGAACCGGATCTGTGACGAAAAATAGGGGGCGTGATGGATCAGCAGGATGCTGGTACACAATGCTGAGCCTTGCGGGCTTAGCAAAGAATGACATAGCTTTCCTGTTTATGGAATTGTTGTCTGATAGTGCTACGATTTTAAAACCAGATGCCTCCAGATCAATAATAAGTTTCTGAAGAAAGTCATGCAGCACCCTGGCATCAATTTGTGCAACAGGTAGAATGTGTACAACATCTTTGTTTGAAGAAAGCAGGCTCTGGATCATGAATACATGGGCTGTTTTTGCAGGGCTTGAGGAGTTAACAGCAGCACCTGTCACGAAACCAGCCTTGTAATCAAAATATGCTTGAAGGTGCACTTCGTCTATCATTAAAGTCACTGTCCGTTCATGCTCTTTGTATGTGTTCACAACCCGCTTCGCATAAGAAAGATTCCTGTTGCTCTGTTGCAGGACTTGCATCATATGATGAACAAAGCCTTCTGACTGTGTCAGGGTGGGGCAACTTAAGTTTCATTGAGCTTCTCAAAAATTTGTAAGCGTGAGGTGAAATCGTGAACAAAAGGCTTGCAAAAACTAAAAAATCTGGGGGATATCGGTTAGCATTGTTTAAAACAAGATCTACTTGGCTTTTGAAGAATTTCAGTACCTCGAAATGCCATTCTTGCAACTTGCATGCAGAATGTTCATCACTCACTTCATCCAGTAAAGTTGCTACCAATTGAAGATGACGAATCTTCTCAGAAGGCTCAGTGGAGATATTCCTGTGACTGTCTTCAATCATCTCTAGCACTCTTTTCAAATCTCTTAGATCACAAAGCTTTTCAGGCACAAGCACCTCACCACATTTGCTCAGGCGAGTTTCACCAAAAAACACTTCTACGCGAAGGTCCGATGACACAATCACCGACGAACGGACTGCAGGAGCAGAATCAAGGGTCAGATCCAAGAAAACCTTCCCATCCTTGTTGATAATAGTCCAGAAGTTGGAATTTTGAAGGCTTGGCAAAGCGTCGAGAAAATCGGAGAAACCATTTATCCTGTTTTTGGCCTCCTCTTCAGCTTGAGTCTGCTTCGAAAGCAGTATTGCCTCTTGCATTGAAGCATCTTCCAAGCGTATCCTTTTCTGTTCTGGTGCTTCTCGAACCGACGCTTGTGGTCGAGATAAATATGCGGAGCACTTCGGAAACAAACTTGCAAGTGCAGTTTGATTCACGCGAATGGTTTTCAGCGGAACTTCCACAACTTTTCCAGTTTTGATATCTGTGTAGGCAGTTGTTTTCAAGTAGTCCGTTGGCAAAAAATGCTTTTCACAGAGCTGAAATAAAATAATACAATCAAATGAGCATGTAACTGGACAAGAGATGGCATTAACGAACGCGCCGACAAGCTCAGAGAGACCCTTTGTCTCTGCTGCGGAAGCAATAAAGATCGTCAACACGTGCGTTATGATGGTACCGTGCGTAACCGAAATCATGCATTAGCAACCGTCAGCGGATAAACCGCACGACGAAAGCTTTTCGTCTCAGAACACCATATAACAACACAAAAAGCAATGCTTACCACTGTGTACTTTGTTGGCAAGAAGTCTCCCCGCGGGACAGCTGTGGTCCATGCTGCCCGCATCGTCGGGTCAGTAGGAAACCTGTGCATTCGGACACTTGGGCCGCCGTCATAATTTGACTTGCAGTTGGGTGCACAGCATGAGCCAGGCATTCTTGCATTCGAACGGGTGAAGAGTAGCACACAAACAACCAGCAGCAACTTCGTAAGCTTGACTTACGATCGCTTACGACGCGCCATGCTTACCGATGCTGTGATGCTGTCAAAAACATGGTAAAAACGTGGTTCTCGCCGCCTGCTGCCTGAATAAGTGTTGCCAGCAACTGACACAACTTCGCTCAAACCAGCGGGCGGCCCAAATATTAGGATTATATATACATATATGATTCGCTGTATACTCCAATATTATTGTCAGTTAAAGGTTTATGTGTTTTGATTTGTATTCATAATTACAAAACTGTCTAAAATTGAACGGGAAACATAAAGACTGCGTTCCTATGCACGACCCTGCAATATTTTTTTTGCGAGCCGTAGAGTCACGCTCAGCCAAGCCAAGCCAAGAAGGATAAGCATGTTTGCGGCACAGGCGCGCACCGCCGGCTGGGCTTCTCCCATCTGACACAGCCATCCTCGATCGTGACGTAGTGGTCAAAGAGAGGAGGTCGCTCGGGGGCCTTCTCCCTCTTCTAGGTGGCTTTGGTCAGAGTCGTCGTCCTCCATTCCCGTGTCGGTGACACTCTGAATTATTGTCTCATCATCCAGCTCTTCGGTTGTAAGAGCAGAAGCGTCGCTGAAAACAAAGTCCTCAAGCGTCACGTCGCTGGGAGCACCACCCTGATCGCAGAGCTGCTGCCACGAGTCACCGACGTCTGCGGTGGATGGCATGCGTTCGTCGTCGTCATTCGCTTCGCAATGCAGTTCTTGGTTTGAGTGCATGCTTTCTTTGAAGCCCGCCTTTTTAAAGCAGTTAGTTATAATCTCGCTGCTCGTCGACTCCCATGACCGCGATAGCTTCTCCAGGGCCAATGAACCTGTCGATTTTGGTCTCTCTTTTGAGCTCTATGTTGAGCAGCAGCCTTTCAATGACCCGCTTGCGGTACGAGCACTTGACGCTGTTAATAATACCCCGGTCCAGTGGTTGTATCAGGGAGGTGCAATTTGCGGGAAAATATTCCAGCTGAACGTTAGTGAGCGCACAGTCTTGAATATGATGCGCGGAGAAATTGTCCACAAGTAGGCAGATGCTTCTTCCTGCTTGCGCATTTCAGCATCGAAGTCCTTGAGCCATTTAGTGAACAAATGCTGTGTCATCCACGCCTTCGTGTTTGACGTGTATTTCACCGGCATTGTTTTCATGCCGCTAAAGCAGCGCGGCTTCTCACTTGTTCCAATTACGAATGGCACGCGTTTATCACTGCCATTCATGTTGGCACAGAAAAGAAAAGTCAAACGCTGCTTACTGTGTTTGCCACCATGGCACTTTTCATTTCGCAGAGGCAGTGTTTTTTTTGGCAACAGCCGATAGAAAAATGCCGTCTCGTCGGCATTGTAAATGTCGGCGAAGTCGAAACGTGCCAATATGCCCGGGACATGATCACGCAGCCAGTTGGCTGCTCTAATCTCGTTCACGTCTGCCGACTCGCCGCTGGCCACCTTTCCAACAATGCTGTGCCTCTCATTAAATCGTTGCAGCCACCCGCTGCTGGCCTTGAAGTTGTCGCAACCAAGAATGCAAGCGAAGTTCAGGTCCTTCTGTCTTAGAATGGCCCCGCTCAATGGCATGTTTTTGGCACGCATATCCAAAAACCATTTGAAGAGGGCTTTTCTACGTCGACGTAGCTTGCCTCCTTTAATCTTTTCCGCTGCAGGCCCGAGCCACCTGCACTAGCAGCAGTCATAATGCTGTCTTTCAATTTCAAAATCATTGACAGTGAACTCTGCGAAAGTCCATACCTTTTGGCAACAGTCTTCTTCTTTTCACCATTCATTACTTCAGTGATGATGTTGGCTTTCACGTCCATAGACAAAACTTTTCTCTTGCGAGGAGCGCCCATTTTGGACAGAAAACGCACTGCACAATGAACGGAGCCAAGTCGAAGAAATGCTGCTCCTGTTCGTAGGCTTCAACAAAGCGAGCTCGCTCAACAATAGAGTGACTCGCTTTGGCAGCAAAAAAACGCACTGCACGATGAACGGAGCCAAGTCGAAGAAACGCTGCTGCTGTTTGTAGGCTTCAGCAAAGCTAGCTCGTTCAACAACAGAGTGACTCGCTTTGGCAGCAAAAAAAAACGCACTGCACGATGAACGGAGCCAAGTCGAAGAAACGCTGCTGCTGTTTGTAGGCTTTAGCAAAGCGAGCTCGCTCAACAACAGAGTGACTCGCTTTGGCAGCCTCCTTAGGCCTCATGCACGCGTATTTCCGGTTTGCGCTTTCACGTTCCGAGTCTCCGACTGGCCAGTGGCGCCATGTCGTGACGCGTCCTGAAACGTCCGTGCCGCGGGTTTTGCATGCGCACGACAGATGGCGCGGCGGTTCGTTCCTATCATCATCATGTTTTGCTCGAAGATTCCCAGACTGCCGGCAAAATTGGCGCGTAAAAGGGCAAATACAAAATGCGTTTTGTCTCGGCTGAGGTTTTAGCTCTCAACCGATTGTCAAGGTCGCTCCTGGCACATGCATGCGATGCGGAGACTTCGTTACATCGAAAGCACGGCACAATATTACTTCGTTAAATTGCGAAAAAAAATACATGGTTTTCAATGGGGAAGTGATTGGGCAATGAAAAAAATGCGTTACATTCCGAATTTCGTTACATTTAGGTTCGTTACATCGAGGTTCGACTGTATATCGAACTCAAAGCAAATCGCAAATGAT
Source organism: Amblyomma americanum (assembly GCF_052857255.1). NCBI lineage: Eukaryota > Metazoa > Arthropoda > Arachnida > Ixodida > Ixodidae > Amblyomma > Amblyomma americanum. The sequence goes on along the minus strand of NC_135497.1, from coordinate 8,075,782 downwards.
ATATGATAATTCGATACATAAAAGCGACAATAAGCATGTTTATCTGTAACCTACAAGCAACATGTGCACATCTGGTGTCCACAGTGCACATTCGGTTCGAGCTCGAATACAAATGACTTCCCTAAACTCACTCGGTGGCGAAAGTCATTAGAACCTAACCACATAATATGGTCCTGTGTATGAGACGGTTACTGAGGTTAGATGGCAGTGCCATTTGATTCAAAAGAGAGATAAAATTGCCTAGTGTGAGGGCATAAGTAATATAATGAGATTTAAGCGTTATTCTGCAAGTCCCCAACATCACATAGTATAAGTTTAAAAGTTATCAACTCTTTGTACGTGCTCTTCATCGGAAAGTTCACTACAGTAGTACATCAAAAAATAGCTCAGAGGAGCATGTCTAAAGGTTGATGAACACGTTTATTAGGGGGAAAAAACACAATAGAGTCACACACATAGCACATTTTTCGTTAAAGTAAATAAAGTTTCTTAAATTCGACAGTGCATGTTTCATTGCAACTTGCAACAATCATGACATGGAACATGAAGGAGATTACCAAGGCAATTATGCGTACAGGTTGAACACTGAGCACACAAAAAATTAGCTGATGAAACAAAGAGTTTGACGAAAACTTGTCTGGTGGGGGTGAATCACAAAACTTGACATTCCGGCCAGAAACTTCACATAGAGGACACCATTGATTTTACCACGCGACGGGCCACACCAAGTGCGTTGGAATTGAGCTGCCGTGACACTCCTCATGATAGTGTGGGCTCACAACTCGCAATCTCAACCAATGCGACATGTCTGCAGAATTGGGTAAATGTCCTTGAAAGCTTCAATAACTTTTTCTCTGTTTTGCTGCCTGCATGAAAAACAAGGTTTAGTCAGCAGTGATCACCTTGCGGCCTGCAATTATATTCAGCGGTGCTGGCAAGTGGGCACGCAATGCAATGCAATATTTTGTTATAGCCGCTATGTCGTTATGTGCTCTCTCGCTAAAACTTGTGTGTCACAAAAATCGCCTAAAACAATGAGGAGACTATCCTGCGGCTTTCTAAACTATACTTGCTGCCATATAATGAAAGCTTCCACAAAATGATATAAGCACCCTTACTTGCCCGTCTTGAAAATGTGCTCCACGAAAAACACGCCCAATAACGTCACTACACTTGAATTCAGGTATATCAAACTTAAAGCAGATCGCGAAACAGTTTGATATATGATAATTCGATGCATAAAAGCGGCAATAAACATGTGTATCTGTAAACTACAAGCAACAATACACTGCACAAAGCTAGTGAGGCATTTCTTAGTGATGTGCGGCCCACCAGCATGCGGGAAGTTCACCGCTCCCTAGGCGTTGCTCGGCCTAACCTGCTGCACATCGAAGTCGCAGCATACGGTGCTTTGCAACACGCCATTGCCTCTCAGAGGTTGTCTGACCCTCTTAGCAGTAAACTATAAACAGAATATTTTAATCACAAGAATGGTACAGTTTGTTCCAGCAACACCTCCAGGAGACCGAAGCTCAGCAGGCAAGGGCAGCCGCTAAGCATTCTTAGGTTGTCTTAACTGCATGAAAGCGAGGTGATAGAAGAGGTCTATTAGGAGAAACACCACTTGCCACAAGTTCCATAAACGCGCAAAACACTGGTACATTTTTGCACGGGACTTTCAAAGCAATGTCCCAACTGTTCGATATACAGAAGAACGCATTATTTTCTCAATAGTGTTACCTTATTACAAATGATCAGAACCACAAGGGTATAAAGCAGAGCTAAAAAGTACAGGACAGAGGCCTCACCTATGAACACTATTTTTCCAGAAGCAAATATGAGAAGAGTGACGCGGTGGCGCTCCGGGCGGTAGATCAGTCTCGGATAGAAAAAATGCTGCGGCAAAGACGCGGCTATTTCTGTGCGCATCCACGACGAGCTGATTGTGAGAAAAAGCTCGAGGCTTACGCGCGGCTTTACGTGGCCAAACATCTTGAAAAAGTTCCAGTGCTTGCCTGTATTTGTTGCCCAGATTTTCTTTGTCTTGTTAGCCTTCAGTGGGTTGTCAATGCATGAGCGCGGATGGCTTCCTCCATGGCCGCATAAACTTTGGTGTTCCGCTTTGTGCGACGAAAGTCGCAGAGGTGGTCTTGCCACACTCTTATGAGCACGAATGTCTCGAACTCTGACCACTGAGCTCGGTTTCTGCCATCTGTTTCAGCCGTTGTGCATCCACAATTAAAACAAAATCGAAAATTTTGCGGACAGCTGCTGGGCTGTCGCGGACTGGTACCGCGTCTCCGACTTGACGGGGAACGCTATTGCGTGCAGGTTCGAACAAAGAGATCAAACGAAACTAAGCCGTATTTTTAATTTAAAGGAAAGGGGGGGGCGAATAAGAAATGCACAGGCCAACAAGAAAAACACACTCAACAGGTGTACAACACTACAGAATAAAGAAAAGAGTTCACCAAGTACTGAGCATCCCAGGTACAGCGGGGGTGCCTTGCAGACAGGGCAGACGCGGGTGGTTGTAGTGCGACGCGTCGCTGGCGCTGCTTTGAAGGAAGGAATTCAGGCTGTATTGGGAGCAGAGAGGAACACAGGGCGATGCCGGTGGTCTGTCGTCAAGAGCCCGAAGAGCTTGGCAGCAGCAGAAAGAACGAGCGTATCCAGGTCTCGCGACGGCATCATGAAACGCCGGAGGCTTAAGGCTATCCAAGAGTGCCTTACAGAAACACGGATCCTCAGTCCATCGGCTGGCACCTCCACACTTGTAGAGAATGCAGTAGGCTTGCGTCGGTGGTCCAAGGGAGGTCATGGCAGCACGGACCCAACGTCTGACGGCTGCCACCTCCACTCTTGAATGACCCGAGCTCCACTGTGCTGCATTCCTTTACACCTCGTTTTTCTCGCACGTCAGCTCTTCGTTTCTCGTGCATGCCACGCTCTTTGTCGCCGTCGCCTCGTGCAGACCCTTCTTACGCAGAATGCTGGGCTGGCATGCGCAGTGCTCCACTCTCCGATGCACCACTGTCGGCGCAATGCATTCGCAGTTGTGTTGTGCACCTCACATATGCCACCCCTTCGAAAGTTTTTCCATATAGAAAAAACTGCACACAACACTAATGTTCACATGGTACACGCCGTTAAATTCACTCTAAGGACTTCACACAGTGACACATGGAGGCACACAGTGATGCACACAGAAAGAACATTGGGTAAAACGTTATACATCTGGCAGAAGGGCAATTAAAAACCGTACAAAACATCAGGCACAAACTTTAAACATGTCTGCATCATAAAGATGAAAAATCACACACTGAACAACTCATAACCGAAAAACGCAGAGACATAAACAACTCATAGACACTCTTAACCTACATTTCCACAGGTAGCCATTGCAAACACTCCAGAGAGCATAACCATACATTGGGCATTACCCTCCGGTAATTTACAAACAACTCATGCAGTCAGCACCTATGTTTTCGGACCTGTCACCTTCGAGTATGACAGAAGATGATGGCTCTACGGTCTCTTGGGACGCATCCTCTTCGTACCATTTGAGCATATGATTTGTTTAGTTTGACCCAAGTCGATCCAATAATCCACGTCGTCATTCTTGCCATCAACCACGAATGGACCTTTCCATTGCATCAGGAGTTTATTGTGGCTACTCGGCAAAAGTATGAGGGCACGATCTCTAACCTTTAACTGCCGCTTCTTGCTGTTCCTCTCATAGTATCTCTTCTGAGACTGTTGGGCACGCAAGAAATTTTGATGTGCCGCTCTCACAGTTTGCTCGAGACGTTCTCTTAGATCGAGAATGTAACCATATGACGTCTTCGTGTCTTCTCTCAGCTCTTCCCTTGTGCAGAGCTCTCTGGCGACAGCTGTCCTCGCACATGTCATCCAAATATCAGCTCAAATGGAGAAAACCACAGACTCGCCTGCGGTACCTTTCTGTATGCAAACAGAAGCAGAGCTATATAATGATCATATGTTTTTGGCTGCTCCTGACTGAGCTACTGCAACATCTGCTTTAGTGTGCTGTTAAATTTCTCCGCCATCCCATTGCACATTGGCCAAGAGATCATTTAGCTCTCATCATTTTGGAAGGGAAACAGGAGCCCTGGTCACAAAGGATCGCTCTCGGAAAACCTATTTGCGAAAAAATCACCAAACCATCTGCCACTGTCGCTGAATCTATCTTTGGCAGAGCCATGGTGTCAGGATACCGCGTGGCAAAATCGACAAGAGTGAGAATATATTCTCTTTCACCAATGTTGGCGACAGCGGACCGAGAATATCAACAGCGACCCGATCAAATGGAGTTTCGATAAGAGCCATGCGTCCCAACAGAGCTTTCCCTACTTTGCCTTTCGGGCACATCCTTTGACAGGAGTCGCACGACCTCACATACCTCTTAATCTTGTGCTCTCCTGGCCAGTAGAATTCGTCCAGAACTCGATCTGTGGTCTTCATAATGCCCTGATGCCCCGTCAACGGGCTATCGTGGGAAGTCTTAACACCTGGCCCCCGCAGGGGGGCGCCTGCAGTTTGCAGGCGTCGCGACGGTGAGTGGCGACACCGCGGGTTCCCGAGCATCCGCAGGGACATCTCCGCAAGGGGATGATGGTGAACTGTGCATCACCACGGACCCGAGCACCCGCGCCTCGCCGTGCGTGGCATCGCCGTGTCCGGGGAAAAGGGGATCCTGGTGGTTGAGCCGATGCCGAGCGTTTGGACCCTTAAGGCCCCTTGGCGGAAGCAACACACCACTTTGGCCCCAGCTTCCTGCAGACGGCACCTCCGGCCTGACCCGACCGGGGGGAATCGGCAGTCGCCTTTTCCTATCCTCCTCTTCATCTTTAACTTTCCTATCTCTGTCTCACAACTCTCCTGTATCCTACTCACTTCTTGGTTTTTCCTTTTTTCCTGGCGGCGAGGGTTAACCTTGTGTGACCAACTACCCTGAGTTGCGTCATATTTGGTTATAGTTGAGGTGTACAGCTGGCGTGGGCAGGACTTGCTATCAAGTTCCTGTCCCGTCCCCTTGTTGGACTCCGTGGTGGGTGGCTGGCACCATGACCGAAAAACAAAGTTTTTTTATGGCTCCCCAACTTTCAAAACCCGATCGCTCTCTCAAAAGAGGGCGGAACGAGGCAGACAACTTCTTTCAAAAAAGAAAAGTAACTTTCCCCAATTATCATGTGATCCACAGTGAACAACAAGATAAACAGGCAAGAATAATATCCCCCTTCCTTGTGTCAAAGTGCTTGACTGAAACCCTTGGCATTGGCTATAAGCTGTCAAAAATGGCCAGCGGCGACTTATTGCTCGAACTGTGTGACAATGTCCAACATTCTAAGCTCTCCAACCTAACGTCCATAGGGGAAATCCCGGTCTCCGTGACTCCTCATCGCTCACTAAACACTGTCCGAGGCGTAATATCGGAAAATGATTTTCTTCACATAACTGAAAAAGAAATGCTCGAAGGGCTCATCGACCAAGACGTCATAGATGTCCACCGAATCAAAATCCGGAAGGACAACAAGGAAATAGACACAAAACACATGATCCTGACGTTCAACACCAGCACCCTGCCCGACACAATCGACGTGGGATATTTGAAAATCAATGTACGACCATACATACCAAACCCTCGCAGGTGTTTCAACTGCCAAAGGTTCGGCCACGGCTCACAGAGCTGCCGCGGTCGTAAAACTTGCGCAAAATGTGCCTCTAAGGATCACCAGTCTGATGTATGTGACGCAGCCCTGTGCTGTCCAAACTTTGAAGGAGAACATGCTGCATACTCCAGGGCGTGTCCGTCCTGGAAGAAAGAAAAAGAAATTATCACCATAGGACCAAAGAAAACATTTCTTTTAAAGAAGCGAGAAGGCGTTTTGCGCTTACAAACACATTCTCCTTCACAGCAAAACAAAACTTCGCCGATGTGGTGCGCAGGGGCGTAGCACCGCACAGCACTCCGGCACCTGCCAAGGCCGCTCCCACCGAGCCTATGGCAGGGTCAGCGAAAGCTGCCCTGTCACTGCCAAAGCAGGGACCGCCGGTCCATGGGTCGGCATCCCGCAGGACCTCCCCCCGTCGGGAGAGGCCTGAAACTAACACAACCGCGGCTGCGCGGTCCTCCAGCACCTCTGTTGAGGTGATGGATACAACACCCACTCCGCCTCCATTACAGCGGCGGAACAGCTCTCTTGAGCGAAAAAAAGACAGGCCCCTCATAACGGGTTCACCTCATAAGTAAATCTCCTTTCATTTTCTTTTAAAAACACAAGCATGGCTTTTTTAATTCAATGGAATTGTAGAGGACATATGCGGAATTATAGTGACATAACACATATATTAGGGTCAATGTTACCCATAGTTTTATGTCTTCAGGAGACCAATCTTGGTCCACAACATGTCCATATCCTGAAACATTATCAAACTTTTAGACGCGATCGCGAGCAGGCAAATCGACTCTCAGGAGGCGTCGCAATTGTCGTCCAAAGCGGCGTCCCTGCTCGAGAAATAAAGCTCAATACAAAACTAGAGGCAGTTGCAGTCAGCATCGTCAGCTATAAAACACTAACAATCTGTTCCGTATACATTCCTCCACATTTTACATTAACAGTCCATGATCTAGAAGAATTGATAGATGAACTTCCAGAGCCATATCTGGTAGTTGGGGATTTTAACGCTCACTCCCCTTTTTGGGGAAGCGAGCGCTGCGACTCTAGGGGGCAAACAATCGAAGATTTTATCCTCTCAAATAACATCTGTCTTTTAAATACAGGAAAAGCAACTTATTGTTGCCCAAGCTCGGCAAAAATGAGCTTTCTCGATTTAGCTTTCGCATCACCATCGCTTTTTACAGATTTTAAATGGGATGTTTTAAATGACCCTCTGGGAAGTGATCACCTACCTATTATCATCAGCCTCTCATCGTCTACTGCAGTCATCCCCACAAGACCACGGCGCTGGAAACTTCACCTCGCCGACTGGTCACTTTTTACAGCAAGTGGCACACTAGAAAAAGAATTTTGTGAAGATCTCAGCATAGACGAAATTAATGGAAAATTTACTACATGCATAATATCGGCCGCTACACTAGCCATACCACAAACAACAGGACTCGTACACAAAAAACAAAGTATGGTGGACACAAGAATGCACATTGGCAAAAAAACAACAAAATAAAGCTTTTGGCTCTCTGCGTCGGTATCCCACAGCGGAGAACTTGATTGCCTTTAAGAGGGCCAAGGCCAGAGCGCGATTCGTTCGGAGAAATGCCGAGAAATCCTCGTGGCAGAAATATGTGTCCTCTATAAACAGCTCAATAACCTCAAAAAAAATGTGGGAAAAAGTTTGAAGATTCAGTAGTGACCATACCCCTTTCACACTTCCTCTGTTGACTACACCCGGGACACAAACATCATTAGAAGAACAGGCCAACATACTAGGTGAGCATTTTGCTGAAGTTTCCAGTTCGTCCAATTACACAAACACGTTCCAGAAGTACAAAGCAATAGCAGAAAAACAAAAACTTCCATTTGCAGCAGGTATGCACGAGGACTACAATCAACCCATCACACTTCAGGAATTGATCAGGGCATTATCTTGTGGTAAAAAGACAGCAACAGGCCCAGATAATGTGCATTACGCTATGCTCGCCCATCTTTAACAAAATATGGACAACTGGGAATATACCTGAGGAGTGGAAGAAAGCAATAATAGTACCTTTTCTGAAACCCGGAAAACAACCAACAAGTCCTAACAATTACAGACCGATAGCCCTCACCAGATGCATCGCTAAATCTTTCGAAAGCATAGTAAACATTAGACTGACCTTCACACTTGAATCTCGTCGACTCTTAGATTTACATCAATGTGGATTTAAGAAAGCATGCTCGACCACTGATCACCTTGTCCGCCTAGAAAACACCATCCGAGAGGCGTTCATCCACAAACAGCACTGTATCGGTGTCTTCTTCGATTTGGAGAAGGCATATGATACCGCGTGGAAGTTCGGCATCCTCCATGACCTAGCAGATCTAGGGATCCGCGGCAGGATGCTGAACTGCTTGAACGACTTCCTGACTAACCGCACATTCAGAGTCCGTCTGGGAGCAACTCTATCAACGACATTCGCCCAAGAGAATGGCGTACCCCAGGGATGCATTTTAAGTACGACACTCTTTATAGTAAAAATGAATTCCTTGGCCAAAGTAATACCTAAGTCCGTAATGTATTCAGTTTATGTAGATGACATACAGATAGCATACACTTCTTCCAACATACTGTCCTGCGAGAGACAAATACAAATCACACTAAATAAACTGGCTGCTTGGGCAGAGAAAAATGGATTCAAGTTCGCCCCTCAAAAAACAGTAGCTGTTTTATTCTCATTACGACGAGGCCTACAGGTCGATCCCAATCTGTGCTTGAATCAAACCACACTGCCAGTCAAACAGGAACATAAATTTTTAGGCGTCACTTTTGACAAGAAACTTACATTTCTGTCACACATTAACAACCTGAAAAAGAAAGCATCCCAAGCCCTCAATGTATTAAAGGTACTCTCGCGAAAACGGTGGGGGTCCGATAGAGCATGCCTATTGCAAATATATCGCTCTTTGGTGCGCTCCAAGCTGGACTACGGGTGTGTGGTATATGGTTCGGCAAGAGCATCCTACTTGAAACGACTGGACCCTGTTCATAATCTTGGTTTGCGCCTATCAACTGGAGCTTATAGAACATCCCCGGTAAAGAGTCTTTACGTTGAAGCTAATGAGCCCACACTAGAGGATAGAAGAGTCACACTAACATGCACGTACATCCTAAAAACCCGTTCTCTCCCTAAACATCTCTGCTATCCCATTGTTACCAAGTGCCCATCTAGGAGATTATTTAACAATAAACCACAATCCATCCGGCCACTAATAATGCGCTTTGAAGATAAATGTGAAGAGTTGGGAGTACTGGATGCCCTGCCGAATATTGCACAAAGACATGAATATCTACCACCATGGTACAGCCTTCCTTCAGTGTGTGACTTCACATTGACACACTTAAACAAAGAGAAAATACCACACGAGCACATACTGCAAGAGTTCTTTGCACTACAAGAAAAATATGACACTTACACCGAATTTTACACTGATGGCTCAAAAACAGAAAGTCATGTCGGAAGTGCAGTAATTCAAGGAACAAATGAAAAAATGATACCATTGCCACAGTATGCATCGGTATTTACTGCGGAGTGTTATGCCATCTTTGTAGCTGTAGAACAAATAGTAAAATAAAACATAAAAAATAGCATCATTTACACCGATTCACTCAGTATGCTAAAAGCGCTGCATTCTACAAACGCTGCTGAACCCATAATAGGAAAAATCATACATAACATAGTTAAAATTACAAAGCAAAAACATAACATTATATTCTGCTGGGTCCCTAGCCATGTTGGAATTTTAGGTAATGAGAGAGCAGATGCTTGCGCAGCACAAGCTAGAATTGGCCATATAAAACAAGTTAACATACCACAGAGGGATTTTTCTAAATTACTGCACAGTAAACTCAGGAATAAGTGGCAGATTGCATGGGACGAACAAACAAACAACAAACTACATTCTATAAAACCTGTTTTGGGAGAATGGAGATCATGTACACATCAGGAGCGTTTCATAGAAGTTATTTTGTGTCGACTACGCATTGGACACACACACCTTACTCACAACTTCTTACTGACAAAAAAAGGCAAACCTCTCTGCGAAATGTGTGGCGATGAACTCACGGTAAACCACATTTTAATTGTATGCAAAAAACTGGAACAACTGAGGAAAAAATATTTCACAACATTGTACAATGAATACATCCCACTACACCCCATGTTACTTTTAGGAGATCAAGCACTGGTTGATTTTTCTAGCATTTTTAAATTTCTCAGAGAAGCCAATGTTTTATACAAACTTTAGATATAAAAAGCGCAACCTTTAACAAAAGCTCTAACCGTGTGTTTGGCGCATCATAGCCTAAGTTGCTTTTGCGCCATTAAAATCAATATAACTAACTTAACACCTGGGGTCGGCAAGACCTGGGGAGTACTACCTGTCGAACCTCTCTGCCAGAGGCGAGATGGTAGATGTGGCACAGCAAACCCTTTTCAACAGAATACGAGTACGAAGTGCCATGCTTGCCATGAAACACCTTTCCTTCTTTCACCCAACACGCCCTCAATGACTCATTGTCTCTTTGCTCTGCTTCTAACATTTCTTTGGTGAACTTCATGGACCAACGCTTAAAGCAGTACTTTCCCTCCTTCGTCCGGAAACTTCCTTTCCAGCCAACACCACTTTTGGGCCCTTGCCAACACCATTTTCACTGGCAAACTCGTCATTGACTATGTCAGGACATAATTTAGCAATGCCCTTCGATTTCTTCCAATTAATATATGGGTTGGACGGCTCACAGGCCTCTGGTATATTTCCAATTATGACATCGTACAATGGTGTCTCCATGCATTTTACCAGGGCCGTGCCAGTGAAATAATATGTTTGATCATAAAAGGTTGTGGCCAATTACTACACCAGGGTGGCCAAATCCTGCTCTGGTGAGTGTGCGTTGTCGGTTCGGGTCACCGGGATCAGGCCGCACTCCACGCCCCCTAATATATATATATATATATATATATATATATATATATATATATATATATAACAAGAATAGAACTGCAGCACATCTCATATCTACCTCCACTTCATGTCCTCCAGCAACTGCTTTCTCTAGTGGCACAGCAGCCATATTCCCTAACATGAAAAGCCACGCAATGTGCAGTGTGTATTATGTACACAGCTGAAAATTGCAAGAATGGTAGCCAAGAACATGTGCAATGTTTTGTATATTATATTTTTTCGTATCGATTTCTGGCTCTGTGCAGCAGATTATTTTTGTTTTGCTTGTATACTTTTTGTATGTGTGTGTTACTAGCATATTTACTGTAAAAACTCACACATAATACAATGTTCTTTTTTTCCGGATTTTAGCATCTCAAATTTCCAACTCACATTATACTGTATTTACTCGAATGTAACGCGACCACGATTGTAATGCAAGGGTTGACTTTTCGGGTGTGAACAGGGGAAAAAAATACGACTGTAACGTGAGGGTAGACTTCGGGCGTGCGACAGAAAAACCGAAAGAACCCGGATGTGACGCGAGGAACCGACATCGCACAGTTCTGAGGGTCAAAGACAACTTTATTGAAATACAAGTCAAACAGGCATTCCTATACACCCCCATCCTCACGGCAGGAAACATGCGACAACTGTCACAGCGACTACAGCGTGGACTGCAGCTACGAAAATAACAAACATGGCCGCCTGACTGTTTGGCTGGTAGCAAGAGTAGTATTTTATTTTTGCGAAGTTATTTAGAATATATCACACGAATAAAGAAATTGCTACAAAGTTACACGAGAAAAATATTATTTAGAAGTTTCAGACACTTGTAATTTTGAGTGGATATCCTCACCGAGTCTTTGGTTCGAGATAACACATTTGCTCGGAGACTGCGGGCAAGTGAGTTTCGTAAACTCATTCGATACCAAATGTCGTTTTCAGTAAATGTCACTATATATTTCTCGTGTTACAGTAAACTAGCCCAGCTTACTCCTTTGTTAAACTAGTGTCGTTTTGAATGAATGTCATTCGATGGGAATGACATTAAATTTGCCATTTGGCAAGGGTATTAGTCTTCATGGTCGTCATCAGTACTGCATTTGAGGTTTGTGCGGGGCAGTCGCGACTGTTTCTATCACCATCCATGCGGCATTGTAGCCAGTGCTCTTTAGGCACTTGTTTGACAATGTAGTCAATATAGCCATCATCACAGTGGTTAGATGGCCCGTAGAGAGGGCTACATGGTCAAGCTGCAGGCCCATGTCCTGTTTAGTTATTCACCCTACTGCAATGTCCAAGTTGTGTCCACATGTCTTCCAGGTGCTGTAAAACATGACATTCACTTTTTCTAATAGATAGAGCAAGTCCTCGCACAAGCCAGTGACAGCTTGCAACTCTTACTGCTTGTGTTCAAAACAGTCAGTGATGTGTATCTTTTTCCAATGTTTCTCAAGAAAAGTGATGGGCATAGTCTCAGTGACCTTTTCTTTCTTGGGCCACTGAATGAGTGGCTCCAGCCTGTCAAAGCAGGCATCAAGCCGTGTATCTCACATGGATGACCTAGTTGCCTGCAACGTGTGGAACTCGCATGCAGTATTTTGCATGCAAAGCTGGAGGCGAAATTGAGTGAAAAACACCCTCGTTTTCTCTTAAAGGGGCTCTGAAACAACTTCCGAGGAGAGCATATCAACCCGCTCAATCACTACATTTTGTTGCCATGAAAACCTGAGCCACATAATACACTTCTACATGCAGCAGAGGACCCACAATCGCGCGTGAATGTTGCCGAACTCATTCCAGCAACTTATTCATGCTCGCATCTGCGTATAAATGTTGAGAGGTTGCTATTGGTTATGTTCTCTCAGACAACCGGCAGCTACCATGGCCGCGGCCAATAAGCCGCATAGCTTCAGTGGTCAGAATGCTCCACTTCCAGAGGTGGGGCCGGCAGAGGATCGGCAACCTCCCAGCGTGCAAAAAGTGATGAGAGGAGAGGTAAAGGCGCGAAGACACTGAATTTCAAATTTTAGCTTCAGATAACTCAGCTTCTACAAAGACCACTAAAAAAAATCTTGCTGAACAGTATTTGTGAAGGGGCATGCTTTAACATCCCACGCATACTGCAGCTTTATAGAGCCCCATTGAGAGCCCCTTTAAAGGGCGAGCGCCCCTCTTAGACATTTTTCTTATTTATGGATCACTTTGGATGAAACTTGCACTAATTATATTTTGGCATGCTGATTATATTTTGGCATGCTGAAAATTTTAACTGAAAGAGTACATCAAACTTTTGTTCACAAAATCTCAAGTTAACGCGTTCAATAAATGCGTTTGTAAATTTTGCCTCATAATTATTGTGTATAAGCCTTATTGCACACTTCAGGAGTGTATCTTCGTAACAATAAAGAATGGAAGCAAATAGCACAAGTAATTCAAGAGGTAACGCTCCTCCAAAATTTCATCACCCTAAAGATTGCAGTTCTGAGAAAACGCGGAAAAACGTTTCAAAGCAGAAATGGTTAGTACGTGAACTAGAACAAATGTTCATGTTCCATACCAATTTGAACCAAAGTTAGACCTTCAAAAACTTCTGAAAGGAAAGGACCATTTCGGTACCAAAACAATCTTTGCAGTAAATTTTCCCGTGTATCATTTACCTTAGTGTCACAAGCTGCATGACATTGCCTTTTTAGCAAAATAAACTAATTATAGCAAGAGTAGGACCAGAGATTGATTTCGGTTCCAAAACTGCAACACCATCCAAATTAGGGAACTGTGAGGAGCACACAAGTCTCATAGTATATTTATTAATCAGGAAAAAAACGTAAAATGCACCAGGCACATAGTCTGGGTGCATGCTGTTGCAGTGCTTTTTTTCTGCTGCTTTAGCAAGGCCAAGTGAAGCTGCCTGCTTAGCAAAACGTGCTACGCTGCAGGCCTATTTCTTCAGCCCTCCTGGAGCGAGTTGCTGCCGCATCCATCTCATGTTCTTGCAGAGAGCATTGAAGAGCAGCACAGCTTCTGCTATGGCTGCCTCCATAGCAAACAGTGACGCATGCTGCTCTTTATGAATGACTGTCCAGATGATAGAATGAAAGCTCTGGTTAGTTCTGCGTCTTCCCCCGCAGGCACCTCTGCAGCAGGCTCTTCTCTGACAAGCGATTGTAAATGGGCAGAAGAGCTTCAGCCACATCACTTGGCAGGTTGTACTTGTGCTTGGGTGACGTGATAAGGTGATATGTTGCCATCACGGCTCACTGCATATGATCCAAATCACCTATATTAGATCTTAGCGCCCGGCCATAATGTGCAGTCAGCATGTCAATTACCTCAGCTGTATGTCATCCCCTGCCATCTAAGCCTTGTTTGCTCTCACCCTTGTGCTTTTGCAAGAGGTTGCACAGTGCTGACCCCATGCGTTTCCATAGGGTTTTGCATCTTGAATGGCGTTGAATGTGTTGCAATCCCCATCGCACAAAATGGTTGTGTAGTGCAGATTTTTTTGTTGTAGCGACCTCTCAAATAGATTTTTTCCTGTCTCCACCTCCATTTGTCCAGACTTGTAAGTGGTGTTTTCTGGTACTGGTGGCACGATTTCCAACGATCATAGCCATCAGTGTTCGGCTTAGGGCCAGTCTCGCATCCCAGACAAAAGTTGGATAACACCACATTGTCCAGGACATAACCATAGAACAATTGTACTATGGCACCGATGCTTATATGGGATGAATGCCTGCGCGTCATTCACGTGCCATCGTAGCACACGGCACCTTGTACCCAAAACACAATTCTTCACCTTCACCACAGCTTGTTTGGCCTGTGCCATAGCGGTCGCAGCAGCTCGGGTGGCAGCAGATTGAAGAGTGGTTTTCAGGTGCTGCTGAAATGCCTTACTGTGCATTCTACGACGAGATAGTCCCATCACCGAAAAGATGACCTTCATCACTGTCTGGCCATTACTGGTTGACAGCATAGCACGACTGGCCAGAGTGTTGACCTCGAAGGGGTTCCACTTTCTTGTTCTCTCAACCCTTGGTGAGTTCTACTCTGCCACGATCTCACCACAGTTGTTGCACAGTATGGCAAGTTTCACAGTGAGGGCATGCGCACAGTCCCCTGCTACCAATCTCACAGATCCACGACATGTTTTGCACTGCATAGCACCAAGAGGAACGTTTCCAGTGTAAAGGTTTACAACTGTATATGACGCAGCTCCGTTTGCGGCCGATGCTGGGGTCGCATCACTTGAATCGCCGAGGAGCACGGTCTTTCGGGCAGTCGCCGGCGTCGATTCTAGCTGATCAAGCGTAGCTTGCTCATGGGCACTTACTTCCATTATGTCACTGTTTGTGACGAGTGCAGTGTCAATTCATGTGCAATTGCAGTCGGCACGAACATCGCCATTGTCCAGCAGAGTCGGAGGCGCGCCGCTGCCCGCAACAAGACTGGCAGGCAATCACAGAGCATAGACGGTTGCTTGTTGATCACCACTCACAGGATGAAACGATGCCATGTCAATAACACTGAAAGAGCATTGATGCTGAAGTGCGGCACACTGTTGTACAATTCCAAATATTGACATGAATGCAAGGAATGAATGATGGCAGACCAGTATAGAGAGCTGCTCTTTCACCATAATTTCTTAGACCTCTGTGTTGTGTACATGAAGCTCCTTCAGCAAGTCTGCTATATGATCAGCAGCACTGAGCTCAGTACCTCAAAGGCCTTTTTTTAACTCTGGCTGTCAGAACATCATTAGCATCTGATGGCATTAACAAAATGAAACAGGTGCTTATTTTGCCATGGGTGTGGAAAGGAGGCTGAATACTTCCAATCTAGGATGATGTGTCTCACGGCTTTCTTTGTAGCCCATGAGTAAAGTTACCTGATGTGAAATGGTGGTTTGGCATTGGTTTGGAGAAGTAAAGACTACCCTGCAGATGCCATGAATTCCTTAGCCCTTTCACCTTAACTCTTTCGCTACCGCAGAAATATGGACGATTTGGAGTGTACGGAAAAAAAATTTTTAGAAGTAACAAACCCAGCGCATATTGCAACACATGGTATTGTAGCTTATTGCACTTCTGAATGAAACAAACAGCATAGTTATGTGTGCAAAGTGCTTGAACATTTATTAGTCAATTGTGACAAAAACGCAGGAAAAGTATACAGAAAAAACAAAAATTACCTGCTGCACTAAGCACGAATTTGATTTGAGGAAAACTGGAATATACAAACTGGTTCACATGTTTATAGCTGTCATTCCTCCAAGTTTCATGTCTGAGAAAAAATTTTTGCACTTTCCACAGCCAGTCAAGTCAGCAGTCATCACCGTGGTGCTACTGTGAAAAGCAATCACGTGAAGATGTGAATCAGAGGCAGACTTGACAGGTGCTGCACATAACGTCTGATCTTTGTTGATGTTTTGTTCTCTGATAGCAAAGCTTGCAGTTCCTTCTTTTTCCATTTTTTTTCTGGTTGGTGACGAATTTATTCTATGGGAGGATTGGAGGCGGGGACTTCAACTTCATTCATACTAAGATTTGTTAAATGAACTGCGTCTTGATAGCCAGCTGATCAGATTTGTCATTTTTGGCAAACTGGAACATCAGGATCGATGAACTTTCATTGATGTGGTTCAGAAGCCATGACACTTTCAAGTCTTGCCAATAGATGCAGCTGTCACAGAATCCTCCGTGTCCGCTACGTGCAGAAAAATGAGCAAACCGAAAAACTGAATTTGCGAATGTTATTTGATGGTTGAAGGGCAGAATAGATGATTCCTTTATTCCAATGCAGATATAGTCGCGGCAGGTCAACAATTCACATGTGTATGATGATTCCAATGAACAAGTCCAATGGACTCGCATCTTCCCATGAACCATCATGCCGAGCGTATGTTTGCCTGTCCAAAAACTTCTTCCAAGCATACTTATTAATGTTTTCGTACAGCGTCTTCATCTTCTTCGTGAGGAACATCAAGGAGCCGAGAGGTCAAGGAAATCTCCTAACGCCGCTCCGCAGCGATGCGCCGACATGGACACCTGGCCGTTGTCTCGGTCGAAAAAACGCAACGCGACCTTGAGCATTTGGCAGATTGTCTTGGCCATATGTTGTGAAGGCCCTGAAGCACTAAAATAAACCACTCTCAACAGTTGCAAACCGCATGCACTATAGAAAGCACAGAGCGAATGAAAACAAAACTTACATGTGAATACACGCTAACGTTCCTGGCCCCTGAGACGAAGTCTGGCTGTTGGAACCGAAATCTGACATTTTTACATCATTGCCTGACTTATCACCACTGATTTCGTTGCAAAAACTGGAACCGACACCAGCCGAAGCGCTCTGTGTCGGATTTCGAGGAGCGCACGGCGACGCGGACGCCATGTTCGCCGACTGATGTTGCTACGGCTGTTTAAAGTTTCATTTTACACGGTGCCCTCTCATGTTCAAAACTGAAAACAAAAGCTACAATTATGAACTTGGTTTTCATAAAAACAACCTAGATGGCGCAGCATGTCCACAAGAGCCGAAATGAATGTTTGGCGGCTCCTTCAATACGTCGGTCACATATGCCCAGTCGCCTATGGCACGGTAGCGAAACATTTAAGTGCCCTTATGGGTCTGGAAAGCCATCCGTCTACAAACACGTGAAAGATAGCATCGCGTTTCGGCAGCTTTGAGCCTGAATGAACAAACAGTACAAAGATTTGCAGCAATATAATCATATGCATAAAAATGTAACCATGTATTTAATTACTGAATCATATAATTTGTCAGTTCTCTACACTTATGAAGCCACACCACGTCTAAGCGTCAGTTCAACCGGTACACACCTGGGTGTAGCAATTCTGGTTGTGAGGTTGGCTGTCAGCTGCAACCATTCAAGCATAGGATCAAGCTTACACACTTACGCCAGCACTTGTGTTTCCCTAGACGACACTGCAGTAATTAATTAGGCAGTCTGCTCTTACAGTAGAATCTAAGGCTTTTATTGGGCTAGTTTGTTTATAGATGCCAACAGAGTAACTAGCACTAAAAAGAGACCTGTCTCTGCACTGCTAGAGTTGAACCTCTTCCGCATAGAGGCTTTTGTGTTGGTGCATGTAAACTCATCAGTGATACATGCCCTGCCACTCAAACACCTCAAGGCAAAACGTGCAAAACAAAGGTTTTTAAGAATAAATATTGTAAACAATGGGCATTCTGATCACAAGTGAATTTAGTAAACAACCTTTGGCATCAACAATGGCATGTAACATATTGCATGTCACTGCTCTAGTTCAGGTGACTTTTGCACCTGGTGACACCAGCTTGGTTTGCTGGTGTCACTGTATACAGCTTGGTCAATTGATGGA
Source organism: Amblyomma americanum (assembly GCF_052857255.1). Classification (NCBI taxonomy): domain Eukaryota; kingdom Metazoa; phylum Arthropoda; class Arachnida; order Ixodida; family Ixodidae; genus Amblyomma; species Amblyomma americanum. Next base: position 8,057,733 of record NC_135497.1, on the reverse strand, counting down.
GCTTACTGGACAACATGCAAAAGTAACTGAAATTCACTTTGCTGTACCAGGAACATGAACACAGGCCAAGGAAATAACAGAACACATGTTTGTAGTTTGGTCTATGTCTGTGTTACTTCGGGTGTCATTTTGGTGTACAGCACGCAGCTTCAACTGCATAGGCGAAAGCAGACATCACTAAGCTGATTAAATCTGTGTGGCGCCTTTCACTGTGCTGCCTGCCACGAAAATGATTGCCACTGTGGCTTTGAGTGCAAGCTCCCTGTAGTAATGGGTGCAAGGCGTGCTAATTACCACGGTTCTTGGCGTTCAAGATTTAACAAGGGAAAACAGCGCAGAAACACGGGACTAGGAAGAACACGACAACATAGTGTTCTTTCTTGTCCCATGTTTCTGCACTGTTTTTCCTCGTTAAATATGATGTACCAACTTTTCCAAGTCTCTGCCTTAGCACAATTGGCCGCATGATGCCAGGCACAGTACAAGGCATGGCGGCTGCAATGTTTTCAACACCTCCAGCCAGGTATGTGATAAGCCGTGGTGACGTTACTGATAATGAAGGGTAAAGTATAGTGGAGGGTAATGAAAGATAATGAATGTGAACCTCGGGGCCATGTGCTGTGAGCAGTGCACATACAGAATGAACTTCGAGACACTCGTGCATGAACGTGCGGGGATGTGCATCTTGCAAAACCAACCCTGCGTGTCCGTTGGGGACTTAGCAGCAATGAGCGGCCTGATGCAGTCAGATGCGCGCTCACCAGCTGGTAGGTGAATTTTTAGCCATTTGATCTGTACAGCTTAGTGCTTGTGTACATTGTTGACCTCATTGTGGTTTTTGTTTTAATTCGGAATGGATGTGAATGCTTGAGGTAGCAGATGCAACCTCAAGTTAGCATTATCTTGCCCTCTTGCTAATGCTGTTTTTTATCTTGTATTGACAGCACCGAGTAACTGTGCATTTTGTGCCATTACATGGTCTGCTGAAACTCTGCTTGGTGTCTTGTGGAATGACTTCACATGGCCCCCCCCCCCCCCCACGACGCAACAAGACTGTGCAGGCTGGAGGAGGAGATAACACGTTTCTAGGTTACACGTTTCATTAAGCGTTTCGGGTTCAGCCTGCAACAACGGACTTCTGGATGCCAAAAGCTACGACTTGATTTTGAGAAGCTGGTGGCATTCCAGCGCTTTGTGATCAAGAAGCGGCTGGAGAAGCAGTACAGTCTGGGTCAAATCTGTAACGCCGATCAGACCCCAGTGTATATCGACATGCTTGTGGTGTACATAGTCAGTGAGAAGGGCACAAAACAGGTGAAAGTAAGAACTGCTGGGTATGAGAAGCAATGTCTTACCGTGATGTTATGTTGCATGGCCGATGGACAAAAATTGCCGCCCTACCTCATTTTTAAGTGGAAAACGCTTCCATCCGGAGAGTTTTCCCTAAAAACGTGTTGTGTGTACAAGAGAATGGATGGATGAGTGGCGCACTAGTCGAAGATTGGGTCAAGACCATTTGGCAACGTCGTGCCGGGGCCCTGTTGTTCAGAGTCACTCCTAGTTCTCGACTCCTACCGCGGCCACTTTACATATGACATAAAGTCGGTGCTTTGGAAAGGCAGTACACACATTGTGGTGATATCCACAGGAATGACGAACCAGCTACAACCGCTCGACGTTGAAATCAAGAAGCCCTTTGAGGATAGGCTGCGGAAACACTACAACAACTGGCTGATGCTTCAGGACCACCAGCTCACACCAACCGGGTGCATCAAGCGTGCTTCGCTTAGCCAAGTGGCGAACTGGGTTGCCGTGGCATGGGGAGGAAATTCTGGCCGAACTGATTGTGCGGGCCCTCTGCAAGTGCAGCGTCTCGAATGCGCTGGACAGAAGCGAAGATGATGCGCTGTGTGAGGTAGCCAGCCAGAAAGAGGACAGCGATGTTGATGAAGACGATGAGTGAGCATTTGACATGCTACGACGAGTATCACAAGCCTAATAAAAATATCCCGATGTGTAGGGACTGCCTGTGCTCCAGAGCGTGCTCATTAAAACAATAACCAGCTTATGTAGGACGGTTCGCATGGTGGTCCTACTGGCACAGGCAGTAATGTACCCCTGCACTATGAGAACTTGGATAGCACAATTTGTTGTCTTTATCTGGAGAAGACAGTTTCGTGCTCAGGCAAAAACAAAAACTGAGGGGTTATCGAGGCTTACTTCACCTCCAAATGGGGTGACAACTGCGTCGGTCCGCCTTCATTATCTCTAGCAAAGCAAGATCGAATTCTTAGATGGGCATATTGGGGCTTTCCATCGGTACTAATCACACATGGCTCTGTTGATACTGTCTTCACACTGCACACAATGAGTTTGCTTGTGTACTTTGTTTGTCATGGGGATAGCCTTTATAAGCGCTCCTGTTTTCAGAAAATAGTCAGTTGGAAGTTCTGTTTTGTGTGTGCGTCTTTGTGCCTCTTGTCCTGTTGTCTTCGCGCAGATTTTTTTTTGGCATTCACTAGGAACTGACTAGCCCAAAATCATGTCTTAATTCATACCAAAAAGCCCACAGTTAAGCGTTGCTGAATGTGACAATCATGGGAGTGCAGACTATGTGAGATTTAGATGTTTAAGGGAGCACTGTTGTAAGAACAGCCTTGTAACTTCATACTGATATCAACGACAACTATTTCGTATAGGAAATAAGGGTCTTACAGACTGCTGTCTTGGTTTCTTCTGCAGGAAATGTGCATTTTAACAAAACTTGTACGTGTTCTGTTTCTTCTGCAACAATGAACGGAGCGGCGACAATTCACGCGAGGCTTCTGTATCGCATTGTAATGTGCTTTCATAAGCGAACTGCCTTGCCTCGTTTTTGCAGCTTCCACACATGTGCGGTAGCTCGATATTTGTAACTGAGGTGGGGCTTTTTTACTGCTTACCCAGAAGAAATTCCCTATCTTCCAGCTGGCCTTGCTCCACCTCCTGGCGCAGCCAAGAATACCGCCATGAAAATGCGTCGTAATCCGGTCCCGGGCAGCGGGGGTCGACGTGATAATTTTCATGTTGGAGTCGCAGACCTGTGACAAAGCGCACCACAAGCTTAGTTGTGAACTTCCGCTGTTGAGGCCCGAGTTTGCAGCCAGATATGCAGTCAAAAACGGAGAGCAAAGTGTACTCACTATTATTGTGTTCAAGGCATAGTAGTCCTTGCGACTCCAAAAGGCGGACTTGTATGCAGCATTGCCCTGTGGCGCCTTAATGGCAATGAGTGTGCCATTGACACACCCAACGACGCTGGGGATGCTGCCGCGGCAAAGGACGCCCTCCTTCGCCACCGCCTTCTCTTGTGGGCTCGCCGGGAACCAAACCCAAATGTCCCACGACCCCACTAACTGTGGCTGCAGACACCCACTGCACAGACTTGCTGACCGTGGGCTTGGCTATGCTGACGTTGGCGTCATTGCCCATGGCGCCTTGGATTCCGCCGGTGGCGAAGAAGCGCAGTGCGCACAACACCTGTCACTGCACTGACAGCATGTTCGCCCACGCACCTCCCTGTTCATCGGCGAGTTCGTTGCACAGACACTGCAATCTACTTCCTCAGTTGAAATTGACGTTGAGAGAGAGAGAGATAAAACTTTTTTTGTAATTTGGGAAGGTTGCTCGGGCAACTTGGGTGGCACCCCTAGTCAAAGGCGCCACTGGCTTTCGCTGACTGACCAGACTTGCTGAACCAACTTTAGTTGCTGATCCAGGGCCTCACTGGTCAGGGCCACCTCCCATATGTCGGGTTGGACATAGTTAAGTGTTTTACTTTGAAAAGTTAAGAGGTTACTTTGAACCCAAAGCCCCAGTATCCGGATCTTGTCCGCTTCATTAATCTTGCGTCCTCCCAGGAAAAGCTCAACTTCTCCTGGGGATGTGTAAGGTAGTTTGTGGAGTCTAATGACCTCAGACTTCTCCGGGGCACATTCCAGACAACTTTCTGCAGCAAATTCTTCAGCCCTGTGTATGGCTTCTTGTAGGGCTTCTTTTTGGGCTAAGGAGCCGTGTGTAGCCCATAGAGTTATATCATCGGCATAGACCGTGTAGCCTATGTCGGGCAGCGTTTGAAGCTTTCTTGCTAGTTTTAGCATGGCAATATTGAAGAGGAGGGTTGAGAACGGACTTCACCAATGCCTATGGTGGCAGTTCTGTTGGAAAGGAAAGCCTTGATGTAGTTAAAGATCCTCTCTCCACAGTTTAGACCACTCAGCTCCTCTAGGATAGCATGATGGGAGGTGTTGTCAAAGGCTCCTTTTAAATCCAGGGTAAAAGGGTTTTCTCCATGGGTGGGTATTGTATTAATGACTTCTTCGCTAATCCTTAGGAGGGCATCTTGTGTACAGAGGCCTTTTCGGAATCGCACCATAGTGTAGGGGTAAAAGTTATCTTCTATATAGTTCTGGAGTCTGGTGCGTATGATTCTTTCATACAGTTTGCCCACACAGGAGGTTAGGGAGATTGGGCAGAGGGACTCTACTGCCGGGGGTTTTCCGGCCTTGGGAATCATAGTGATGTCCGCATGGCACCACTCAGCTGGTACCTGGCCTTCCTCCCATAATTCCTTGTTAATGTAGTCTGTTAGGTCCTTCAGATGGTCATTGCTGAGGTTCCGAATTATGGCTTTGGTAACCTTGTCTCCGCCCGGTGCTGTGTTCCGCTGAGCCGTTCTTGCTGCAGCATAAAATTCAGATGCCGTTATAGGGGCTTGGCTTTTCTTGTCCTTCGTAGGTCAGGGTACATGGAGGGGTGTTCTCCTATGTACTTGCGATGCATGGCTGCTATCAGGTCTTGGTCTGTGTCTTGAAACTTATGGGCAACTGTTTGGAGAGTTTGTCTGGTAACTGATTTGGCCTTATTCGGGTCAATCATGCATCTTAAGATCGTCCATGTCTGTGCTGTGCTTAGGGTGCCTTTCAGGGAAGCGCAAAACTCAGACCACTTTTGTCTAGATAGCTGTATAGCATATGCTTGCGCTTGCTGTGTAATCTCAGCAATTCGTAGTTGTAGTTTTCTATTGAGACACCGCTTTTTCCTGCGTTTAGTGAGGCCTTTTCGAGCCTCCCATAGATGCAATAGGTGGCGATCTACTTCCGGTGCTTCTATGGTCTGTTGGATGGTTTTTGTGTTGCTTGAGTGGGCATCTTTGATTAGTTGAGTCCACTCTTGAATATTTTTAATGCCTCCTTCTGGCGGCGGGCATTCTGTTAATTTTTTCCATTCCGTGATCTGTACATTTTCCAGACCTCTTCTGATTCTGGCAGTTGGTATAGAGAGACTTCTGATCTTGTGGTCGCTTCCCAAGGATTCCTCTAAATTAGTCCAGGTTGCATAATTAATGTTCTTAATTCAGGTGAGGCCTGGGCAGGTATTTCGGCTAATACTGTTCTGGTGGGAGCGGTAGTATCAGTGACGAGCCCTAAACCTAGCATTTCCACAGCTTCAAGTAGATTTTCACCTTTTTGAGAGTCGCTTATGTAGCCCCAGGAGCTGTCTTGCATTCATGTCTCCCAGAAGAACCAAGGGGTTGTCCTGGGCTATTCTGACAAATTCTGTTAGTATAGGCAGAAAGTCTTCCTTCTTGCGGCTTGAAGGGATGTAGAGATTTAGGATAAAGGTGCTCTGTTTTCCCCTCTTTTGCGGCATAACTTCAACTAGAACATGGTTAATATCTATGAAGGGGAGTTGATGTGAGACTGTGGTAACTGATTTGGCCACTAGAGTAGCTACTCTCGGCGAGTCCGTATGCGCCATTGTATAATATCCACGAAAGTAAGGAGCCACGCGTGTTTCCAGGAGACAGATTATATCTGGGGGTATAGGAGACTCTTGAATGAACATAAGCAAGGAACTGTCCTTATTTTTGAAGGTTCTACAATTCCATTTTCTAAGTGGTTTGGTGCTTGTTTACGGGGGGGGGGGGGCATTATTACTGCTGGCAACAGATTCACAATCGCTGACGTCAGCCACGCTTTTGTGTCTTCTGTGGGCTTCAGCCCGGGGGTTGTCAGTTTTGCGCATTTCCTGACTCCCTGCGTTACAACTTGGATTTTAGAGTTGATTCCTTTTATAGCGGAGATTTGCTGCTGCATTTGGAGGGATTTTTGTCATAGCTTGCATCTGTGCCTGGATTTGGGCCATATTTGTTGGAGAGTGGGCTCTTCAAAATTTGTTTCAGGTGGAGGGCATTGAACAGGGGTTTGGGGTGTTGTGTTCTGCGTCTGAGGCTGTATATTGCTAAGGTCTTCAGTTTCCATTCTTGCTGGGGAACCGCATGAAGTGTTTATAACCACAACCATAAACAGTAGTAAAAACTAGAATAGCTCAAATGCCAAACTTGCTGAGTTGCATTGTGAAATCTTGTTTGCAAGAGAGCACAGAGTGCAGTGCGAACTCAGTGAATACCAAATGCAAAACAACAGCGGACAATCCAATGAAAACAGTGCGAGAACAGCATCGTGAGACACGCTTTCAAAACAAGTGTGAAATAACAAAACAGTGAATGTTGAATGTGGTGCAAAATGAATCGTCCTGCCAATCCCCACCCGTCTCGTACTTTTTTCGCGCATGCAGAACTACACCTGTTAATGAAACAAGGCAAGCAGTATCAAGCACCACTTTTAGATCAGAACAACACCGACAACGGGGCAAGGGCCAATACACTAAGATCAGTTTACGAACAAGGAAAACAGTCTATATCAAGCCGCCTATATATAGTCAGCGGAAACAAATGCACCTTCACTGTGCTTATAGCGGTGCGTAGGCATGATCGCACTGAATTCAAATGCATCACGAGAAAGAGTTCAAGCAGTTGGGATTGACTGAGAGCTATTACTAAATAAGAATCTGTGCCAGTTTTTAATTTTATTCTTCCTCATGTTCCACTTTGGCTCAACACAGGTAAACTGCAACTCAGGCAAAGGGATTTTCTTTTTCTGTTCGGGGCTTTCTGCACGTAATTTTATCTGTGCAGTCCGTATACCCTTTCTCTATATGGATATATGAAGGTTCACGTCATTTTTTTTCTGTTCTAATAAACATTGCCAGCATAATATGTTCATTGAAAGGAAACTATTTTTTGCCCTCGTGCGTATCTGCGCTCTGTGGACTCTTCTCAATGCTGCTGTGTTTAGTCCTGCGTCCTGGGTGTCCTCTCATGTCTATTCCTTGCTAACTACTGCTTAGGATGACTCTCTGGCTTTTCGTTTATTTTTTTTGTTTTACACTACTTTCACGTCGCCTCTACGACTGGTGTACTTCCTCGCTTTCACATGCCTCCACCTGCACTCAGTCTCTCACTCACAGCTGTACTGTGGTTGGCCGTCCCTAGCAGAGCCTTGACATGTGCGTACGTGTATTCTCATATGGGCCATGTCCCAGCATCCTTTCCTGCATGCAGTGCGGGTAGTGCAGCTGGTACTGGCGGCCGTGCGCCAGCCTCTCATGTCTCTGGGCGTGACCCCGTTCAGTGAACCTCTTCCTGCAGTGTGAGCAGGCGTGGGGTCTCTCCCCCCTGTGCTTAGTCAGGTGTCTGTTGAGGTGGCCCTACTGGGTTAACCCCTTTCCGCAGCAGGTACACAGCTGGGATTTAGCCCCGCCGTCCACACAGTGCTGCACCCTCTGATGAGATCGTCCATGTCTGTGCTGTGCTTAGGGTGCCTTTCAGGGAAGCGCAAAACTCAGACCGCTTTTGTCTAGATAGCTGTATAGCATATGCTTGCGCTTGCTGTGTAATCTCAGCAATTCGTAGTTGTAGTTTTCTATTGAGACACCGCTTTTTCCTGCGATTAGTGAGGCCTTTTCGAGTCTCCCATATATGCAATAGGTGGCGATCTACTTCCGGTGCTTCTATGGTCTGTTGGATGGTTTTTGTGTTGCTTGAGTGGGCATCTTTGATTAGTTGAGTCCACTCTTGAATATTTTTAATGCCTCCTTCTGGCGGCGGGCATTCTGTTAATTTTTTCCATTCCGTGATCTGTACATTTTCCAGACCTCTTCTGATTCTGGCAGTTGGTATAGAGAGACTTCTGATCTTGTGGTCGCTTCCCAAGGATTCCTCTAAATTAGTCCAGGTTGCATAATTAATGTTCTTAATTCAGGTGAGGCCTGGGCAGGTATTTCGGCTAATACTGTTCTGGTGGGAGCGGTAGTATCAGTGACGAGCCCTAAACCTAGCATTTCCACAGCTTCAAGTAGATTTTCACCTTTTTGAGAGTCGCTTATGTAGCCCCAGGAGCTGTCTTGCATTCATGTCTCCCAGAAGCACCAAGGGGTTGTCCTGGGCTATTCTGACAAATTCTGTTAGTATAGGCAGAAAGTCTTCCTTCTTGCGGCTTGAAGGGATGTAGAGATTTAGGATAAAGGTGCTCTGTTTTCCCCTCTTTTGCGGCATAACTTCAACTAGAACATGGTTAATATCTATGAAGGGGAGTTGATGCGAGACTGTGGTAACTGATTTGGCCACTAGAGTAGCTACTCTCGGCGAGTCCGTATGTGCCATTGTATAATATCCACGAAAGTAAGGAGCCACGCGTGTTTAAAGGAGACAGATTATATCTGGGGGTATAGGAGACTCTTGAATGAACATAAGCAAGGAACTGTCCTTATTTTTGAAGGTTCTACAATTCCATTTTCTAAGTGGCTTGGTGCTTGTTTACGGGGGGGGGGCATTATTACTGCTGGCAACAGATTCACAATCGCTGACGTCAGCCACGCTTTTGTGTCTTCTGTGGGCTTCAGCCCGGGGGTTGTCAGTTTTGCGCATTTCCTGACTCCCTGCGTTACAACTTGGATTTTAGAGTTGATTCCTTTTATAGCGGAGATTTGCTGCTGCATTTGGAGGGATTTTTGTCATAGCTTGCATCTGTGCCTGGATTTGGGCCATATTTGTTGGAGAGTGGGCTCTTCAAAATTTGTTTCAGGTGGAGGGCATTGAACAGGGGTTTGGGGTGTTGTGTTCTGCGTCTGAGGCTGTATATTGCTAAGGTCTTCAGTTTCCATTCTTGCTGGGGAACCGCATGAAGTGTTTATAACCACAACCATAAACAGTAGTAAAAACTAGAATAGCTCAAATGCCAAACTTGCTGAGTTGCATTGTGAAATCTTGTTTGCAAGAGAGCACAGAGTGCAGTGCGAACTCAGTGAACACCAAATGCTAAACAACAGCGGACAATCCAATGAAAACAGTGCGAGAACAGCATCGTGAGACACGCTTTCAAAACAAGTGTGAAATAACAAAACAGTGAATGTTGAATGTGGTGCAAAATGAATCGTCCTGCCAATCCCCACTCGTCTCGTACTTTTTTGGCGCATGCAGAACTACACCTGTTAATGAAACAAGGCAAGCAGTATCAAGCACCACTTTTAGATCAGAACAACACCGACAACGGGGCAAGGGCCAATACACTAAGATCAGTTTACGAACAAGGAAAACAGTCTATATCAAGCCGCCTATAGTCAGCGGAAACAAATGCACCTTCACTGTGCTTATAGAGGTGCGTAGGCATGATCGCACTGAATTCAAATGCATCACGAGAAAGAGTTCAAGCAGTTGGGATTGACTGAGAGCTATTACTAAATAAGAATCTGTGCCAGTTTTTAATTTTATTCTTCCTCATGTTCCACTTTGGCTCAACACAGGTAAACTGCAACTCAGGCAAAGGGATTTTCTTTGTCTGTTCGGGGCTTTCTGCACGTAATTTTATCTGTGCAGTCCGTATACCCTTTCTCTATATGGATATATGAAGGTTCACGTCATTTTTTTTCTGTTCTAATAAACATTGCCAGCATAATATGTTCATTGAAAAGAAACTATTTTTTGCCCTCGTGCGTATCTGCGCTCTGTGGACTCTTCTCAATGCTGCTGGGTTTAGTCCTGCGTCCTGGGCGTCCTCTCATGTCTATTCCTTGCTAACTACTGCTTAGGATGACTCTCTGGCTTTTCGTTTAATTTTTTTGTTTTACACTACTTTCACGTCGCCTCTACGACTGGTGTACTTCCTCGCTTTCACATGCCTCCACCTGCACTCGGTCTCTCACTCACAGCTGTACTGTGGTTGGCCGTCCCTAGCAGAGCCTTGACATGTGCGTACGTGTATTCTCATATGGGCCATGTCCCAGCATCCTTTCCTGCATGCAGTGCGGGTAGTGCAGCTGGTACTGGCGGCCGTGCGCCAGCCTCTCATGTCCCTGGGCGTGACCCCGTTCAGTGAACCTCTTCCTGCAGTGTGAGTAGGCGTGGGGTCTCTCCCCCCTGTGCTTAGTCAGGTGTCTGTTGAGGTGGCCCTACTGGGTTAACCCCTTTCCGCAGCAGGTAGACAGCTGGGATTTAGCCCCGCCGTCCACACAGTGCTGCACCCTCTGATGAGTAGCCAGGTGAGCCACTTCGCTGAAGCGCTGCCCTTTCCCCAGAGTGGCCGAGCTGGTGGAGGTTGAGACTTGCTGAGTGAAGCCCTTCTGGCAGACATGGCAAACGAAGGGACGCTCGCCCGTGTGGGTCTGCTCGTGTCCAGTCACATCCGTTCTTGGTGGAAATGAACGAAATGAGGAGGGCAGAGCACACACTGTGAGCATGTCAGCCCCACTGAAGCCGCAGTTAAGAAAAACGAAGAAGCCCACAGCATGCATATATGCTACCACACGGGGCCATGGATCTGCCTCTCATCAACTCTACTTCGTCCGGAAGGAGAGAAGAAAGAAATGGAGTATTTCTTGAAAATAGTGCAACACCAAGCTGCTGTAACATTTTCCTGCTGTAACACCCAGCTATTTCCCTCACCTCTTCCTGCCCTTCTTGAATTTAAATATTGAAACACCTTAATTGTTGGTCGCAAGTCGCAGGTGTATCTATATTAACTGTGGGCATTCGTCCCTCTAGGTTTCCTTGCCGCGATGGGTCGTCCCTAGTTTCTGGTTATTTTAACTAACAAGGGAAGGCGTCGCAGCAAAACGAGTGCCACGGACGGTGTGATTGCTGCGCGCGCGCGGGTCATAGAGCCCGATTTTCGGCTTGGGAACCCGACGCGCACTGACTGTTCGGCACGGCGCTCCGCTCGCCGACACCAGGGCTTGCCTCGTGTTGGAAACATTCTCCCGCATCTCGTCCCTTCCGGCCTTGGAGTTTCTTGCTTGCCCTAGCTTGGGCGAACGTTCGCTTGCAACCGTGCTGATGAGTGTGACAAGTTCGATTCCTTCGCGTATGTTGTTGCTAGCTGCCCAATAGATGCCTCTTTGTATCGGCCAGAGTGCTGTTCCTTCCCGCACAGAACGAGGCCCGCCGTGGTCGGTGTGGGCGTGGTTGCACGAGCGATCAAGTTGTAGGGTCCGGGCGGTTTTGAACCATGTCAGCCGCGGTTAATCGGGGCGAACATATTTATCTCCAAATTAAAACTTCACATGAAACCAAAACGGGGGGAGAGTTCAGATCTTGTCTTACATTTTATCACTCAAATAGGGGCAGTGGTCACAGCGGTGCCTTCCTTGTCCTCTGCGGGTGCTTGCGCCGCCTTTGCTTCTCCAAGTGATCTTGCGCGGAAAAGAGCTCACCGCGTGCGTCGCATAAGACACATTTCTGTCTGACCTTCGCTGTCTCGGCCATCTCTGGAAGAAAAAGCAGGTAATTTGTGAAGAGCTCGGGCCCAATGTATAATCATATTCGCCCAAGGTTTCTTCTTAGTAACAGTTCGTTTCTGTGTGAACTGACATGAAGGAGAATGGGTTAGCTTAGCTTGATAGCAGTGGACGTGAACGAATCTTTTTGGGACCCTCGTAGCCACTAGCAGCTCAGGCGCAGTTACCTATCTGCTTTTCGCCAAGAGCTATACAAGCCTCGCATAAGGAAACCAAAACGAGGGGAGAGTTCAGATCTTGTTTTACGTTATATCGCTCGAATAGGGGCAGTGGGTGCAGCGGTGCCTTCCCTGTGTCATCTGTGCGTGCTTGCGTCACCTTTGCTTCTCCAAAAGATCTTGCGCAGAAAACAGCTCACTGCATGCGTCGCATAGGAAGACAAATTTCGGCCTGTCCTCGCTGTCTCGGTCTTCTGTGGGAGAAAAGGCAGGTAATTCATGAAGAGCTCGAGCCCAAGGTTTAATCTTAGCAACAGTTCATTTTTGGGTGAAATATGAAGCGGCACTTGGTGAGCATAGCATGATAGCAGTGGACTTGAAAGGGTCTTTTAGGACCTTCATAGCACTAACAGCTCAGGCGCAGCTGCCTATCTGCTTTAGAGCAAGGGGTATACAAGCGTGAAACGGGAAAATTTCACAGGCTAGGTACTTGAGTTTTTTCATCTTGTTGCATTTAATCTGGCTTCTATGGAATCAATGATAAAGACATGTGGCCCAGGTGACAACTGGCTTTACTGACGCACATGCCTAGGGTGAGATTGCATCTCTTCAGTAATTTTGTTCAGGTGTGATAAGATTGCTCTTTGTCACCCTGCACGCAGATTGTGGTACAGTGTTACATTTTTGCACGGGACTTTCAAAGCAATGTCCCAACTGTTCGATATACAGAAGAACGCATTATTTTCTCAATAGTGTTACCTTATTACAAATGATCAGAACCACAAGGGTATAAAGCAGAGCGAAAAAGTACAGGACAGAGGCCTCACCTATGAACACTATTTTTCCGGAAGCAAATATGAGAAGAGTGACGCGGCGGCGTTCCGGGCGGTAGATCAGTCTCGGATAGAAAAAATGCTGCAGCAAAGACGCGGCTATTTCTGTGCACATCCACGACGAGCTGATTGTGAGAAAAAGCTCGAGGCTTAAACTGTAACAAGGTAACCATGTGGGCTAGTTGGTGTGTATCAGACATAACTTCACCAGCGAAAGAACGGGACACCAGGAGAAGAAGACAGGACAACGCTGGACTGACAACTGAAGTTTAATCGAGAAACGTCCTGGGTCACCAAACGACGCATGCGTATCAGGCTCACAAAAACCCCTAAAAGACAAAAAACCTATGTGGCGAATCACCTAGGAGAGGATGCACGCACCATAATTGGCAAACAAAAAACAAACAAAAAGCACAAAAGCACAAAAAACATAATTTGCCTGTCAACCTTGCACTCGTACACTTTTGCTCAGGAATCTAAATTCCTTGTCAGTGAGAAATAAAGACGGTGCACTGACGCATGTGTCACTGCCTTGCAACCTAATATGGTATGCCTCCAGGATTTCCCTCTCCTCCCTGTTTTTTCCTTTTCCGATGACTGACGTTGTTAAAAGCTGGAACGCAGTCTTTGCAACTCCTGCAGTGACGTGGGAGATTATTCTGATCAGATAAATTTCTCAGGGAATTGTTATGTTCTCGTGCCCGGTCATTAACGCATCTACCAGTTTGGCCCGTGTACACTCTACCACATGATAGGGGTAACTTGTAAACAACACGAGTCGAACAAGCAACGAACTTGTTGGCATGCTTCACAGTGCAGCTCTTGGGCTTCCTCCCCTCACTGGCCATCGCGATACGTGAACATAAACCAGACAGCTTACAGGGTGCAGAGAAAACTGCCGTCACGCCGTGCCGTTGTGCCACTTTCTTCAGATTATGCGAAACACCGTGAAGATAGGGCACCACTTCAACTTTCTTCCCCTCCATTCTTTCATTCCCGGAATCACGTTTGTTCTGGTTTTTTATCTTCTGCTGCATCGACTCACCAACTGCAGTCAGCACGTCAGCCAGAAAACCTGCGTCACCAAGGCGGCGGATTTGCTGTGACTGCTGTGACTGACAGCTTCTGCACTTTTTATTTGCTGTATTCGACCAGGGCACTTTTTTTTTCGCCGCTCAACCATTTTAAATGGACGGCCATACTAGCTCCATTAAAATTTGTCAACACTGAAGTCATTTTTCTACGAGGACATCGCACGCAAAAAAATAATAAAGCGGATGCTGCAAGAAAATTCGGCTTATTAACTCAATGGTCGTGTTATGGAATTACGACGCCATTTCATGAATGCAAAAAATGTTTATTGGAACTTTGGAGTACGTGCAGTCGACCCAGTTCATGTGGCAGCAAAGAACTCCGTTAACTTCATCTGCCGCTTTTTAATAAGCGTCGGCGTTATAAGGCGCTCGTATGTTGACAGGGCTACCAAGGCCTGTTCATGTGACTGCGTGCCTGCGTACGCATGCAATACATCCAGCGCATCCATGACTTGCGTCGGAGTAGGCGTGCTGCTTGCCACATGGGCGTCTTGGTCAGAGCAAAGCCACCTAGACAACTTCAAGGCCTGCGCAAGGCGGCGTGACGTCACGCCAGTGCGATGGGCCTGCAAGTCGGCTTCGCCCATCCGCCACGCCTAGCCTTGTGCCACGAACGCTGGGACTGGCGCAGGCAATTTTTTTAAACCATAATCATTGCGCACAGGCACAGCCAGTGCGCGTTGCACTGATTATGGTTGAAAACAATTGCCACTTTTCATTAATAGCATCCTAGCCAAATCAATATTTTACTTCTACAGAAGAACACTTAGAAGTGGCACAGAAATGACTGGTGCTTCGTGGTTCTTTGCAGTCAAAAACCACTTGTTTTTTAGTTTTGCCAAGCTATAAATGCCGTAGACAATTTTTACAGAGTCCATAAGCACAAGCATACACATAGCTAAACAAAACAGAACCACATAAATACTAGACAACAAAAGAGCAGCATTCCTAAGGCCTTCAATTTTTTTAGTTTCCGCTCATTCTTGGCATGGGACAATTTATCATTTTCTCTGCGGCACAAATTGTTCAGTGGTGTATTCGCTGCAGCACTTATGACAAGCTCCATCACTTCCTTTGCTGTGTGACCAAAATCGCACACATCTAGGTCGTCAATGTCTCCAAGGGCTGAAAATACAAGGGCAACAAGAGCATCCTTCTGCCTAGGAAGGCTAAAAAACTGCGTGGAATATTCTGGGGCCCTGAGCTTGTCCAGTACAATTTCTGTGAAAAGCACAGCGTTCACAACAGTGGCTCGTGGGAACTTGAGTCCTCCTCTCGACATGTTTGCGATCAATGCATTGTCTGCATTATCTAGGTCTACATCTTGCAGGACAAGGTTTTCCCTGCAGGATGTGCATGCTAGTTTCTTTAAAGCTGCATGGGCGCAATAGCCAGCGACATATGTTACCGCTGGCAGCCTCGAAGCTTTTGCCTCAATGTCAGGATCAGCCACGGCAACACAAAATTGATCTTGCAATGAGTGTACATCTACATCTACCTTTGACGCACTTGACTGACTTGAGGCTTGCACCATGTCCAACTCAGGCAAATCTAGAACTTTTTGCAAACGCAACTTGTTCTCCGACTCATATATTTGCCTGATGGACACGTGGTAGTTGGCCCCTGACAGTTGCCGTTACTTGCCAAAGCGATCCTCAAGGCTGTCAGTTTGGAATTTTCCCAAGAGCACATAACTAAAACCAAGCTCTTCCAAACAATACACGGCGAGTTCGTGCAAGGCACGGGTAGTGTGGCTCAAAGCAGAGTGTGTTTCTCGCGTCAGGCGGCCATTGTCATGCTTGAGGCTTGCCCAGTGGTCAAGCCAGTGAACTATTCTGCTCAAGAATTCAAGCTGAGGGCATGAGGATGATGTTATTGGGCCTTGCAACTCATCTCGAAGCCGTTCTCCTTTTTTTGGCGTTTTGACATTTATCACATTCCACCAAGTCAATATGGTGTCAATGTATTTGGACGTTTCCTGTGCATGCAGGAATGAAGCTGTGTTAAGAGCAGCAACAGTCGATAAGTTAAAAATCTTCAGGGCCAGTTTAACATTTTGGCGCTCCATGTTTGACGGGTTCAATGCCTTTAAGGTAAGCGTTGGCGCTACCTGTAAAAGGTCATTTTTCTCGGCTTCGTGAACCTGACACAACACTTTAAAGGGTGCTGTAAGTATCTTTGGTTTTGCATCAGTACTTTTTGGGTCAGGAAAGTACATGCACTTCCCAATGTTGCACTGATTCAGCCAGTTATTCCTAATGCACTTAATCAAGTGAACCGGATCTGTGACGAAAAATAGGGGGCGTGATGGATCAGCAGGATGCTGGTACACAATGCTGAGCCTTGCGGGCTTAGCAAAGAATGACATAGCTTTCCTGTTTATGGAATTGTTGTCTGATAGTGCTACGATTTTAAAACCAGATGCCTCCAGATCAATAATAAGTTTCTGAAGAAAGTCATGCAGCACCCTGGCATCAATTTGTGCAACAGGTAGAATGTGTACAACATCTTTGTTTGAAGAAAGCAGGCTCTGGATCATGAATACATGGGCTGTTTTTGCAGGGCTTGAGGAGTTAACAGCAGCACCTGTCACGAAACCAGCCTTGTAATCAAAATATGCTTGAAGGTGCACTTCGTCTATCATTAAAGTCACTGTCCGTTCATGCTCTTTGTATGTGTTCACAACCCGCTTCGCATAAGAAAGATTCCTGTTGCTCTGTTGCAGGACTTGCATCATATGATGAACAAAGCCTTCTGACTGTGTCAGGGTGGGGCAACTTAAGTTTCATTGAGCTTCTCAAAAATTTGTAAGCGTGAGGTGAAATCGTGAACAAAAGGCTTGCAAAAACTAAAAAATCTGGGGGATATCGGTTAGCATTGTTTAAAACAAGATCTACTTGGCTTTTGAAGAATTTCAGTACCTCGAAATGCCATTCTTGCAACTTGCATGCAGAATGTTCATCACTCACTTCATCCAGTAAAGTTGCTACCAATTGAAGATGACGAATCTTCTCAGAAGGCTCAGTGGAGATATTCCTGTGACTGTCTTCAATCATCTGTAGCACTCTTTTCAAATCTCTTAGATCACAAAGCTTTTCAGGCACAAGCACCTCACCACATTTGCTCAGGCGAGTTTCACCAAAAAACACTTCTACGCGAAGGTCCGATGACACAATCACCGACGAACGGACTGCAGGAGCAGAATCAAGGGTCAGATCCAAGAAAACCTTCCCATCCTTGTTGATAATAGTCCAGAAGTTGGAATTTTGAAGGCTTGGCAAAGCGTCGAGAAAATCGGAGAAACCATTTATCCTGTTTTTGGCCTCCTCTTCAGCTTGAGTCTGCTTCGAAAGCAGTATTGCCTCTTGCATTGAAGCATCTTCCAAGCGTATCCTTTTCTGTTCTGGTGCTTCTCGAACCGACGCTTGTGGTCGAGATAAATATGCGGAGCACTTCGGAAACAAACTTGCAAGTGCAGTTTGATTCACGCGAATGGTTTTCAGCGGAACTTCCACAACTTTTCCAGTTTTGATATCTGTGTAGGCAGTTGTTTTCAAGTAGTCCGTTGGCAAAAAATGCTTTTCACAGAGCTGAAATAAAATAATACAATCAAATGAGCATGTAACTGGACAAGAGATGGCATTAACGAACGCGCCGACAAGCTCAGAGAGACCCTTTGTCTCTGCTGCGGAAGCAATAAAGATCGTCAACACGTGCGTTATGATGGTACCGTGCGTAACCGAAATCATGCATTAGCAACCGTCAGCGGATAAACCGCACGACGAAAGCTTTTCGTCTCAGAACACCATATAACAACACAAAAAGCAATGCTTACCACTGTGTACTTTGTTGGCAAGAAGTCTCCCCGCGGGACAGCTGTGGTCCATGCTGCCCGCATCGTCGGGTCAGTAGGAAACCTGTGCATTCGGACACTTGGGCCGCCGTCATAATTTGACTTGCAGTTGGGTGCACAGCATGAGCCAGGCATTCTTGCATTCGAACGGGTGAAGAGTAGCACACAAACAACCAGCAGCAACTTCGTAAGCTTGACTTACGATCGCTTACGACGCGCCATGCTTACCGATGCTGTGATGCTGTCAAAAACATGGTAAAAACGTGGTTCTCGCCGCCTGCTGCCTGAATAAGTGTTGCCAGCAACTGACACAACTTCGCTCAAACCAGCGGGCGGCCCAAATATTAGGATTATATATACATATATGATTCGCTGTATACTCCAATATTATTGTCAGTTAAAGGTTTATGTGTTTTGATTTGTATTCATAATTACAAAACTGTCTAAAATTGAACGGGAAACATAAAGACTGCGTTCCTATGCACGACCCTGCAATATTTTTTTTGCGAGCCGTAGAGTCACGCTCAGCCAAGCCAAGCCAAGAAGGATAAGCATGTTTGCGGCACAGGCGCGCACCGCCGGCTGGGCTTCTCCCATCTGACACAGCCATCCTCGATCGTGACGTAGTGGTCAAAGAGAGGAGGTCGCTCGGGGGCCTTCTCCCTCTTCTAGGTGGCTTTGGTCAGAGTCGTCGTCCTCCATTCCCGTGTCGGTGACACTCTGAATTATTGTCTCATCATCCAGCTCTTCGGTTGTAAGAGCAGAAGCGTCGCTGAAAACAAAGTCCTCAAGCGTCACGTCGCTGGGAGCACCACCCTGATCGCAGAGCTGCTGCCACGAGTCACCGACGTCTGCGGTGGATGGCATGCGTTCGTCGTCGTCATTCGCTTCGCAATGCAGTTCTTGGTTTGAGTGCATGCTTTCTTTGAAGCCCGCCTTTTTAAAGCAGTTAGTTATAATCTCGCTGCTCGTCGACTCCCATGACCGCGATAGCTTCTCCAGGGCCAATGAACCTGTCGATTTTGGTCTCTCTTTTGAGCTCTATGTTGAGCAGCAGCCTTTCAATGACCCGCTTGCGGTACGAGCACTTGACGCTGTTAATAATACCCCGGTCCAGTGGTTGTATCAGGGAGGTGCAATTTGCGGGAAAATATTCCAGCTGAACGTTAGTGAGCGCACAGTCTTGAATATGATGCGCGGAGAAATTGTCCACAAGTAGGCAGATGCTTCTTCCTGCTTGCGCATTTCAGCATCGAAGTCCTTGAGCCATTTAGTGAACAAATGCTGTGTCATCCACGCCTTCGTGTTTGACGTGTATTTCACCGGCATTGTTTTCATGCCGCTAAAGCAGCGCGGCTTCTCACTTGTTCCAATTACGAATGGCACGCGTTTATCACTGCCATTCATGTTAAAAGTCAAACGCTGCTTACTGTGTTTGCCACCATGGCACTTTTCATTTCGCAGAGGCAGTGTTTTTTTTGGCAACAGCCGATAGAAAAATGCCGTCTCGTCGGCATTGTAAATGTCGGCGAAGTCGAAACGTGCCAATATGCCCGGGACATGATCACGCAGCCAGTTGGCTGCTCTAATCTCGTTCGCGTCTGCCGACTCGCCGCTGGCCACCTTTCCAACAATGCTGTGCCTCTCATTAAATCGTTGCAGCCACCCGCTGCTGGCCTTGAAGTTGTCGCAACCAAGAATGCAAGCGAAGTTCAGGTCCTTCTGTCTTAGAATGGCCCCGCTCAATGGCATGTTTTTGGCACGCATATCCAAAAACCATTTGAAGAGGGCTTTTCTACGTCGACGTAGCTTGCCTCCTTTAATCTTTTCCGCTGCAGGCCCGAGCCACCTGCACTAGCAGCAGTCATAATGCTGTCTTTCAATTTCAAAATCATTGACAGTGAACTCTGCGAAAGTCCATACCTTTTCGCAACAGTCTTCTTCTTTTCGCCATTCATTACTTCAGTGATGATGTTGGCTTTCACGTCCATAGACAAAACTTTTCTCTTGCGAGGAGCGCCCATTTTGGACAGAAAACGCACTGCACAATGAACGGAGCCAAGTCGAAGAAATGCTGCTCCTGTTCGTAGGCTTCAACAAAGCGAGCTCGCTCAACAATAGAGTGACTCGCTTTGGCAGCAAAAAAACGCACTGCACGATGAACGGAGCCAAGTCGAAGAAACGCTGCTGCTGTTTGTAGGCTTCAGCAAAGCTAGCTCGTTCAACAACAGAGTGACTCGCTTTGGCAGCAAAAAAAAACGCACTGCACGATGAACGGAGCCAAGTCGAAGAAACGCTGCTGCTGTTTGTAGGCTTTAGCAAAGCGAGCTCGCTCAACAACAGAGTGACTCGCTTTGGCAGCCTCCTTAGGCCTCATGCACGCGTATTTCCGGTTTGCGCTTTCACGTTCCGAGTCTCCGACTGGCCAGTGGCGCCATGTCGTGACGCGTCCTGAAACGTCCGTGCCGCGGGTTTTGCATGCGCACGACAGATGGCGCGGCGGTTCGTTCCTATCATCATCATGTTTTGCTCGAAGATTCCCAGACTGCCGGCAAAATTGGCGCGTAAAAGGGCAAATACAAAATGCGTTTTGTCTCGGCTGAGGTTTTAGCTCTCAACCGATTGTCAAGGTCGCTCCTGGCACATGCATGCGATGCGGAGACTTCGTTACATCGAAAGCACGGCACAATATTACTTCGTTAAATTGCGAAAAAAAATACATGGTTTTCAATGGGGAAGTGATTGGGGAATGAAAAAAATGCGTTACATTCCGAATTTCGTTACATTTAGGTTCGTTACATCGAGGTTCGACTGTATATCGAACTCAAAGCAAATCGCGAAACAGTTTGATATATGATAATTCGATACATAAAAGCGACAATAAGCATGTTTATCTGTAACCTACAAGCAACATGTGCACATCTGGTGTCCACAGTGCACATTCGGTTCGAGCTCGAATACAAATGACTTCCCTAAACTCACTCGGTGGCGAAAGTCATTAGAACCTAACCACATAATATGGTCCTGTGTATGAGACGGTTACTGAGGTTAGATGGCAGTGCCATTTGATTCAAAAGAGAGATAAAATTGCCTAGTGTGAGGGCATAAGTAATATAATGAGATTTAAGCGTTATTCTGCAAGTCCCCAACATCACATAGTATAAGTTTAAAAGTTATCAACTCTTTGTACGTGCTCTTCATCGGAAAGTTCACTACAGTAGTACATCAAAAAATAGCTCAGAGGAGCATGTCTAAAGGTTGATGAACACGTTTATTAGGGGGAAAAAACACAATAGAGTCACACACATAGCACATTTTTCGTTAAAGTAAATAAAGTTTCTTAAATTCGACAGTGCATGTTTCATTGCAACTTGCAACAATCATGACATGGAACATGAAGGAGATTACCAAGGCAATTATGCGTACAGGTTGAACACTGAGCACACAAAAAATTAGCTGATGAAACAAAGAGTTTGACGAAAACTTGTCTGGTCGGGGTGAATCACAAAACTTGACATTCCGGCCAGAAACTTCACATAGAGGACACCATTGATTTTACCACGCGACGGGCCACACCAAGTGCGTTGGAATTGAGCTGCCGTGACACTCCTCATGATAGTGTGGGCTCACAACTCGCAATCTCAACCAATGCGACATGTCTGCAGAATTGGGTAAATGTCCTTGAAAGCTTCAATAACTTTTTCTCTGTTTTGCTGCCTGCATGAAAAACAAGGTTTAGTCAGCAGTGATCACCTTGCGGCCTGCAATTATATTCAGCGGTGCTGGCAAGTGGGCACGCAATGCAATGCAATATTTTGTTATAGCCGCTATGTCGTTATGTGCTCTCTCGCTAAAACTTGTGTGTCACAAAAATCGCCTAAAACAATGAGGAGACTATCCTGCGGCTTTCTAAACTATACTTGCTGCCATATAATGAAAGCTTCCACAAAATGATATAAGCACCCTTACTTGCCCGTCTTGAAAATGTGCTCCACGAAAAACACGCCCAATAACGTCACTACACTTGAATTCAGGTATATCGAACTTAAAGCAGATCGCGAAACAGTTTGATATATGATAATTCGATGCATAAAAGCGGCAATAAACATGTGTATCTGTAAACTACAAGCAACAATACACTGCACAAAGCTACTGAGGCATTTCTTAGTGATGTGCGGCCCACCAGCATGCGGGAAGTTCACCGCTCCCTAGGCGTTGCTCGGCCTAACCTGCTGCACATCGAAGTCGCAGCATACGGTGCTTTGCAACACGCCATTGCCTGTCAGAGGTTGTCTGACCCTCTTAGCAGTAAACTATAAACAGAATATTTTAATCACAAGAATGGTACAGTTTGTTCCAGCAACACCTCCAGGAGACCGAAGCTCAGCAGGCAAGGGCAGCCGCTAAGCATTCTTAGGTTGTCTTAACTGCATGAAAGCGAGGTGATAGAAGAGGTCTATTAGGAGAAACACCACTTGCCACAAGTTCCATAAACGCGCAAAACACTGGTACATTTTTGCACGGGACTTTCAAAGCAATGTCCCAACTGTTCGATATACAGAAGAACGCATTATTTTCTCAATAGTGTTACCTTATTACAAATGATCAGAACCACAAGGGTATAAAGCAGAGCTAAAAAGTACAGGACAGAGGCCTCACCTATGAACACTATTTTTCCAGAAGCAAATATGAGAAGAGTGACGCGGTGGCGCTCCGGGCGGTAGATCAGTCTCGGATAGAAAAAATGCTGCGGCAAAGACGCGGCTATTTCTGTGCGCATCCACGACGAGCTGATTGTGAGAAAAAGCTCGAGGCTTACGCGCGGCTTTACGTGGCCAAACATCTTGAAAAAGTTCCAGTGCTTGCCTGTATTTGTTGCCCAGATTTTCTTTGTCTTGTTAGCCTTCAGTGGGTTGTCAATGCATGAGCGCGGATGGCTTCCTCCATGGCCGCATAAACTTTGGTGTTCCGCTTTGTGCGACGAAAGTCGCAGAGGTGGTCTTGCCACACTCTTATGAGCACGAATGTCTCGAACTCTGACCACTGAGCTCGGTTTCTGCCATCTGTTTCAGCCGTTGTGCATCCACAATTAAAACAAAATCGAAAATTTTGCGGACAGCTGCTGGGCTGTCGCGGACTGGTACCGCGTCTCCGACTTGACGGGGAACGCTATTGCGTGCAGGCTCGAACAAAGAGATCAAACGAAACTAAGCCGTATTTTTAATTTAAAGGAAAGGGGGGGGGGCGAATAAGAAATGCACAGGCCAACAAGAAAAACACACTCAACAGGTGTACAACACTACAGAATAAAGAAAAGAGTTCAAGTACTGAGCATCCCAGGTACAGCGGGGGTGCCTTGCAGACAGGGCAGACGCGGGTGGTTGTAGTGCGACGCGTCGCTGGCGCTGCTTTGAAGGAAGGAATTCAGGCTGTATTGGGAGCAGAGAGGAACACAGGGCGATGCCGGTGGTCTGTCGTCAAGAGCCCGAAGAGCTTGGCAGCAGCAGAAAGAACGAGCGTATCCAGGTCTCGCGACGGCATCATGAAACGCCGGAGGCTTAAGGCTATCCAAGAGTGCCTTACAGAAACACGGATCCTCAGTCCATCGGCTGGCACCTCCACACTTGTAGAGAATGCAGTAGGCTTGCGTCGGTGGTCCAAGGGAGGTCATGGCAGCACGGACCCAACGTCTGACGGCTGCCACCTCCACTCTTGAATGACCCGAGCTCCACTGTGCTGCATTCCTTTACACCTCGTTTTTCTCGCACGTCAGCTCTTCGTTTCTCGTGCATGCCACGCTCTTTGTCGCCGTCGCCTCGTGCAGACCCTTCTTACGCAGAATGCTGGGCTGGCATGCGCAGTGCTCCACTCTCCGATGCACCACTGTCGGCGCAATGCATTCGCAGTTGTGTTGTGCACCTCACATATGCCACCCCTTCGAAAGTTTTTCCATATAGAAAAAACTGCACACAACACTAATGTTCACATGGTACACGCCGTTAAATTCACTCTAAGGACTTCACACAGTGACACAGTGATGCACACAGAAAGAACATTGGGTAAAACGTTATACATCTGGCAGAAGGGCAATTAAAAACCGTACAAAACATCAGGCACAAACTTTAAACATGTCTGCATCATAAAGATGAAAAATCACACACTGAACAACTCATAACCGAAAAACGCAGAGACATAAACAACTCATAGACACTCTTAACCTACATTTCCACAGGTAGCCATTGCAAACACTCCAGAGAGCATAACCATACATTGGGCATTACCCTCCGGTAATTTACAAACAACTCATGCAGTCAGCACCTATGTTTTCGGACCTGTCACCTTCGAGTATGACAGAAGATGATGGCTCTACGGTCTCTTGGGACGCATCCTCTTCGTACCATTTGAGCATATGATTTGTTTAGTTTGACCCAAGTCGATCCAATAATCCACGTCGTCATTCTTGCCATCAACCACGAATGGACCTTTCCATTGCATCAGGAGTTTATTGTGGCTACTCGGCAAAAGTATGAGGGCACGATCTCTAACCTTTAACTGCCGCTTCTTGCTGTTCCTCTCATAGTATCTCTTCTGAGACTGTTGGGCACGCAAGAAATTTTGATGTGCCGCTCTCACAGTTTGCTCGAGACGTTCTCTTAGATCGAGAATGTAACCATATGACGTCTTCGTGTCTTCTCTCAGCTCTTCCCTTGTGCAGAGCTCTCTGGCGACAGCTGTCCTCGCACATGTCATCCAAATATCAGCTCAAATGGAGAAAACCACAGACTCGCCTGCGGTACCTTTCTGTATGCAAACAGAAGCAGAGCTATATAATGATCATATGTTTTTGGCTGCTCCTGACTGAGCTACTGCAACATCTGCTTTAGTGTGCTGTTAAATTTCTCCGCCATCCCATTGCACATTGGCCAAGAGATCATTTAGCTCTCATCATTTTGGAAGGGAAACAGGAGCCCTGGTCACAAAGGATCGCTCTCGGAAAACCTATTTGCGAAAAAATCACCAAACCATCTGCCACTGTCGCTGAATCTATCTTTGGCAGAGCCATGGTGTCAGGATACCGCGTGGCAAAATCGACAAGAGTGAGAATATATTCTCTTTCACCAATGTTGGCGACAGCGGACCGAGAATATCAACAGCGACCCGATCAAATGGAGTTTCGATAAGAGCCATGCGTCCCAACAGAGCTTTCCCTACTTTGCCTTTCGGGCACATCCTTTGACAGGAGTCGCACGACCTCACATACCTCTTAATCTTGTGCTCTCCTGGCCAGTAGAATTCGTCCAGAACTCGATCTGTGGTCTTCATAATGCCCTGATGCCCCGTCAACGGGCTATCGTGGGAAGTCTTAACACCTGGCCCCCGCAGGGGGGCGCCTGCAGTTTGCAGGCGTCGCGACGGTGAGTGGCGACACCGCGGGTTCCCGAGCATCCGCAGGGACATCTCCGCAAGGGGATGATGGTGAACTGTGCATCACCACGGACCCGAGCACCCGCGCCTCGCCGTGCGTGGCATCGCCGTGTCCGGGGAAAAGGGGATCCTGGTGGTTGAGCCGATGCCGAGCGTTTGGACCCTTAAGGCCCCTTGGCGGAAGCAACACACCACTTTGGCCCCAGCTTCCTGCAGACGGCACCTCCGGCCTGACCCGACCGGGGGGAATCGGCAGTCGCCTTTTCCTATCCTCCTCTTCATCTTTAACTTTCCTATCTCTGTCTCACAACTCTCCTATATCCTACTCACTTCTTGGTTTTTCCTTTTTTCCTGGCGGCGAGGGTTAACCTTGTGTGACCAACTACCCTGAGTTGCGTCATATTTGGTTATAGTTG
This sequence comes from Amblyomma americanum, assembly GCF_052857255.1. Taxonomy (NCBI): domain Eukaryota; kingdom Metazoa; phylum Arthropoda; class Arachnida; order Ixodida; family Ixodidae; genus Amblyomma; species Amblyomma americanum. The sequence continues at coordinate 8,032,281 of NC_135497.1, read as the reverse complement.
AGGTGTACAGCTGGCGTGGGCAGGACTTGCTATCAAGTTCCTGTCCCGTCCCCTTGTTGGACTCCGTGGTGGGTGGCTGGCACCATGACCGAAAAACAAAGTTTTTTTATGGCTACCCAACTTTCAAAACCTGATCGCTCTCTCATAAGAGGGCGGAACGAGGCAGACAACTTCTTTCAAAAAAGAAAAGTAACTTTCCCCAAATATCATGTGATCCACAGTGAACAACAAGATAAACAGGCAAGAATAATATCCCCCTTCCTTGTGTCAAAGTGCTTGACTGAAACCCTAGGCATTGGTTATATGCTGTCAAAAATGGCCAGCGGCGACTTACTGCTCGAACTGTGTGACAATGTCCAACATTCTAAGCTCTCCAACCTAACGTCCATAGGGGAAATCCCGGTCTCCGTGACTCCTCATCGCTCACTAAACACTCTGTCCGAGGCGTAATATCGGAAAATGATTTCCTTCACATAACTGAAAAAGAAATGCTCGAAGGGCTCATCGACCAAGACGTCATAGATGTCCACCGAATCAAAATCCGCAATAACAACAAGGAAATAGACACAAAACACATGATCCTGACGTTCAACACCAGCACCCTGCCCGACACAATCGACGTGGGATATTTGAAAATCAATGTACGACCATACATACCAAACCCTCGCAGGTGTTTCAACTGCCAAAGGTTCGGCCACGGCTCACAGAGCTGCCGCGGTCGTAAAACTTGCGCAAAATGTGCCTCTAACGATCACCAGTCTGATGTATGTGACGCAGCCCTGTGCTGTCCAAACTGTGAAGGAGAACATGCTGCATACTCCAGGGCGTGTCCGTCCTGGAAGAAAGAAAAAGAAATTATCACCATAAAGACCAAAGAAAACATTTCTTTTAAAGAAGCGAGAAGGCGTTTTGCGCTTACAAACACATTCTCCTTCACAGCAAAACAAAACTTCGCTGATGTGGTGCGCAGGGGCGTAGCACCGCACAGCACTCCGGCACCTGCCAAGGCCGCTCCCACCGAGCCTATGGCAGGGCCATCCACGCCCCAGGCAGGGTCAGCGAAAGCTGCCCTGTCACTGCCAAAGCAGGGACCGCCGGTCCATGGGTCGGCATCCCGCAGGACCTCCCCCCGTCGGGTGAGGCCTGAAACTAACACAACCGCGGCTGCGCGGTCCTCCAGCACCTCTGTTGAGGTGATGGATACAACACCCACTCCGCCTCCATTACAGCGGCGGAACAGCTCTCTTGAGCGAAAAAAAGACAGGCCCCTCATAACGGGCCCACCTCATAAGTAAATCTCCTTTCATTTTCTTTTAAAAACACAAGCATGGCTTTTTTAATTCAATGGAATTGTAGAGGACTTATGCGGAATTATAGTGACATAACAAATATTTTAGGGTCAATGTTACCCATAGTTTTATGTCTTCAGGAGACCAATCTCGGTCCACAACATGTACATATCCTGAAACATTATCAAACTTTTAGACGCGATCGCGAGCAGGCAAATCGACTCTCAGGAGGCGTCGCAATTGTCGTCCAAAGCGGCGTCCCTGCTCGAGAAATCAAGCTCAATACAAAACTTGAGGCGGTTGCAGTCAGCATCGTCAGCTATAAAACACTAACAATCTGTTCCGTATACATTCCTCCACATTTTACACTAACAGTCCATGATCTAGAAGAATTGATAGATGAACTTCCAGAGCCATATCTGGTAGTTGGGGATTTTAACGCTCACTCCCCTTTTTGGGGAAGCGAGCGCTGCGACTCTAGGGGGCAAACAATCGAAGATTTTATCCTCTCAAATAACATCTGTCTTTTAAATACAGGAAAAGCAACTTATTGTTGCCCAAGCTCGGCAAAAATGAGCTTTCTCGATTTAGCTTTCGCATCACCATCGCTTTTTACAGATTTTAAATGGGATGTTTTAAATGACCCCCTGGGAAGTGATCACCTACCTATTATCATCAGCCTCTCATCGTCTACTGCAGTCATCCCCACAAGACCACGGCGCTGGAAACTTCACCTCGCCGACTGGTCACTTTTTACAGCAAGTGCCACACTAGAAAAAGAATTTTGTGAAGATCTCAGCATAGACGAAATTAATGAAAGTTGACTACATGCATAATATCGGCCGCTACACTAGCCATACCACAAACAACAGGACTCGTACACAAAAAACATAAAGTATGGTGGACACAAGAATGCACATTGGCAAAAAAACAACAAAATAAAGCTTGGGGCTCTCTGCGTCGGTATCCCACAGCGGAGAACTTGATTGCCTTTAAGAGGGCCAAGGCCAGAGCGCGATTCGTTCGGAGAACTGCCGAGAAATCCTCGTGGCAGAAATATGTGTCCTCTATAAACAGCTCAGTAACCTCAAAAAAATGTGGGAAAAAGTTCGAAGATTCAGTAGTGACCATACCCCTTTCACACTTCCTCTATTGACTACACCCGGGACACAAACATCATTACAAGAACAGGCCAACATACTAGGTGAGCATTTTTCTGAAGTTTCCAGTTCGTCCAATTACACAAACACGTTCCAGAAGCACAAAGCAATAGCAGAAAAACAAAAACTTCCATTTGCAGCAGGTATACACGAGGACTACAATCAACCCATCACACTCCAGGAATTGATTAGGGCATTATCTTCTGGTAAAAAGACAGCACCAGGCCCAGATAATGTGCATTACGCAATGCTTGCCCATCTCTCTGAGGCTGCCGTGCAGGCATTGTTGAAATTCTTTAACAAAATATGGACAACTGGAAATATACCTGAGGAGTGGAAGAAAGCAATAATAGTACCTTTTCTGAAACCCGGAAAACAACCAACAAGTCCTAACAATTACAGACCGATAGCCCTCACCAGCTGCATCGCTAAATCTTTCGAAAGCATAATAAACACTAGACTGACCTTCACACGCATCTCGCCGACTCTTAGATTTACATCAATGTGGATTTAAGAAAGCATGCTCGACCACTGATCACCTTGTCCGCCTAGAAAACACCATCCGAGAGGCGTTCATCCACAAACAGCACTGTATCGGTGTCTTCTTCGATTTGGAGAAGGCATATGATACCGCGTGGAAGTTCGGCATCCTCCATGACCTAGCAGACCTAGGGATCCGCGGCAGGATGCTGAACTGCTTGAACGATTTCCTGACTAACCGCACATTCAGAGTCCGTCTGGGAGCAACTCTATCAACGACATTCACCCAAGAGAACGGCGTACCACAGGGATGCGTTTTAAGTACGACACTCTTTATAGTAAAAATGAATTCTTTGGCCAAAGTAATACCTAAGTCCGTAATGTATTCAGTTTATGTAGACGACATACAGATAGCATACACTTCTTCCAACATACTGTCCTGCGAGAGACAAATACAAATCACACTCAATAAACTGGCTGCTTGGGCAGAGAAAAATGGATTCAAGTTCTCCCCTCAAAAAACAGTAGCTGTTTTATTCTCATTACGACGAGGCCTACAGGTCGATCCCAATCTGTGCTTGAATCAAACCACACTGCCAGTCAAACAGGAACATAAATTTTTAGGCGTCACTTTTGACAAGAAACTTACATTTCTGTCACACATTAACAACCTGAAAAAGAAAGCATCCCAAGCCCTCAATGTATTAAAGGTACTCTCGCGAAAACGGGGGGGGGGGGGGGGGGGTCCGATAGAGCATGCCTATTGCAAATATATCGCTCTTTGGTGCGCTCCAAGCTAGACTACGGGTGTGTGGTATATGGTTCGGCAAGAGCATCCTACGACTGGACCCTGTTCATAATCTTGGTTTGCGCCTATCAACTGGAGCTTATAGAACATCCCCGGTAAAGAGTCTTTACGTTGAAGCAAATGAGCCCACACTAGAGGATAGAAGAGTCGCACTAACATGCACGTACATCCTAAAAACCCGTTCTCTCCCTAAACATCTCTGCTATCCCATTGTTACCAAGTGCCCATCCAAAAGATTATTTAACAATAAACCACAATCCATCCGGCCACTAATAATGCGCTTTGAAGATAAATGTGAAGAGTTAGGAGTACTGGATGCCCTGTCGAATATTGCACAAAAATATGAAAATTTACCACCATGGTACAACCTGCCTTCAGTGTGCGACTTCACACTGACACACTTACATAAAAAGGAAATGCCACATCAGCTCATACTACAAGAATTCTTTGAACTGCAAGAAAAATATGACACCTTCACTGAATTCTACACTGATGGGTCAAAAACAGAGTCATGTTGGATGTGCAGTAATTCAAGACAAAAATGAAAAAATGATACGACTGCCACAGTATGCATCGGTTTTTACTGCTGAGAGTTATGCAGTCCTTGTAGCCGTAGACCAAATAGTAAAAGAAAACATTAAAAATAGCGTCATTTACACCGATTCACTGAGTATGCTCAAAGCGCTGCACTGTAGAAACGCCGCTGAACCCATTATAGGAAACATACATAACATAATTAAAATAAAAAAACAAAATCATAACATTATATTCTGCTGGGTGCCCAGCCATGTTGGAATTGTAGGTAATGAGAGAGCAGATGCATGCGCAGCACAAGCTCGAATTGATCAAATAAAACAAGATAACATACCACACAGGGATTTTTTGAAATTAGTGCACAGTAAACTCAGAATTAAGTGGCAGGCTGCATGGGAAGAACAGGCAAACATCAAACTGCATTCTATAAAACCCGTTTTAGGAGAATGGAAATCATGTAGACATGAAGAACGTTTCACTGAATTTATTTTATGTCGGCTACGCATTGGGCACACACACCTTACACACAACTTCTTACTGGCAAAACAAGACAAACCTCTCTGCGAAATGTGCCGCGATGTACTCACTGTAAACCACATTTTAATTTCATGTACACAACTGGAACAACTGAGGAAAAAATATTTTACAACACTCTACTATGAATACATCCCATTGCACCCCAAGTTGCTTTTAGGTGATCAAGCACTGGTTGATCTTTCAAGTATTTTTAAGTTTCTTAATGAAGCCAATGTTTTAAACAAACTCTAGTTATAAAAAGTGTAACATTTAACAAAAACCTAACCTTGTGTTTGGCGCATCATAGCCATAGTTGCTTTTGCGCCATTAAAATCAATATAACTAACTAACTAACTAACTAACTAACTAACTAACTAACTTTGTGACAAGCTATAATATTGGCAGGGCAAGACAAAACACAATAAGATAACCAGAACAATTTAAATGCTGTTGCACGTTGCCAAATGGTGCTGAAATGTAAAATTCATGTTCACAAATTCAGAAGTCCTGATACCTTATCCGATAAGGGATCTTCTTCCTGGGCAACGGAGTGGTCCAAGCTACTCGGCAGTGGGAAAGCAGGGCTTTTTATGCTTGCTAGAACAGCACCAGAAGTGCTTGCAGTGGAATGCTGTTGTTGTGGCCTCGGTGGTGTTACAAATTCTTTTGGGTTGACAGAAGCTGTAGAGAGGTGAAATATATGTGCAACAGATGCAGCAGTTTATTAAAGGAGTATAGACAATGATCCATAACTACAGCGCAAACGACAGGACAGAGATGAAGAAGGGACGCCACACAGCGCTGACTCACAACTAAAGATTTATTGGATGCCAGCAGGTATAAATACCTCCCTGGCGGCCAGAAAGAATGCAGTCCACACTTACATGCGTGACTGACATACTGGTGTGCCAGTCACGTGCCTCCAAGCAAATCACATGCGCGAGAATACAATATAATCAGTGAGCAAGCACTTGTCAATATTCGCAATCAAGGTATCGTCTTTCTTTTTCTGACAACGCGATAGATGAAGCACTGATGCATTCTTCCGGGAGCCTACCTATTAAGTGAGCTTCAATGATCTCCCTTGCTAACGAGTCACGGTTCTTTTCTAACACTGCACTTTCATGATAGTTTGGCGCGCAGACGTAGGTATCATCGTCATCTTCATTGCCTTTGCAGTGCCTGCAATGTTTCGCCACGTGGCCAGAGATAGCGACACAGGAGACATTATACTCATGGTCTTTGAGTCTTTCGTTTAAACATCGGCCGGTTTGGCCGATGTATCGCTTACCACAAGACAGTGGCAGCGAATATACCACCCCTTCCTGGCAAGGCACAAACTGTTTTGCGTGCTTTTTCGGGCACTTGCGTGATTCTTTATTCTCTGAATTTACTTTCTTAATCAGGCTGGACAGTCGTTTGGGCGCCGAAAAGACGACATCAACGCCTGCATGTTTTCCGATTCTTTTTAGATTGTGCGACACTTTGTGAAGATATGGCAGCACAACAATCTTCCTTTTCTTCGTCTCTTTCGTACATTCGCTATTTCCTTTTGATTTTAACTTTTCCTGTAGTTTTCCTGCCACGGAAACTAATAATTCGGACGGGTAGCCTGCCTTTGCCAGGCGGTCTACTTGGTTGCTGAAGCTTTGCTCCAACCTGTGTTCACAGGATTTGTTCACTGAGTTGCTAAAAACGGTATGTATAATTGCCCTTTTCACCAGCTTGGAGTGAGCTGATGAAAACGGCAAGATGGGCTTAACATCACGGGGCTCATAAGCCCAACAAACATGAGATGGAGTGAAATGAAGCGAAATATCTAAAAACCTAATAAAATCATTCAATGGTACTTCGTGTGTTAACACCAATGGTGTGAGGCATTCTGAGAACACCGAAAGGACGTCAGGGAATTGCTGCTCGAAACCAAGGTTGTCACAATCTAAAAACACTAAGTAGTCATCAACGAATCTAAAAATGCTACAAACTCTGGAACCTTCAAATCGCTCTTTCATCCTTCTGTCTCGTGCTGCTAGGAACACGTCACTAAGGAAAGGCGCTAGACATGATCCAATACAGATCCCCTCTTTCTGAATAAAAACTTCGCCATTCCATTCTGCAAAAGTTGAGCCAAGATAGAGTGACAACAATTCAAGGAACCCAGTAGTGGAAATTCCGCTATCATTCTGAAATGCAACAGCACCATATACATCAATCAGGTCATTGACAGAAGACAAAATTTCTGCTTGAGGAATGGTGTAATAAAGATCCTTTACATCGACTGAAAATCCACAAAGCTTCTTGCTGTAGTTATTTTCTAGAAACGCGATAACATCTTTCGAACTTTTTACTCTAAAAGGGTCGTCAATTGATAAAAGATTCAGTTTTTCCTGCAAGAACATAGCTACATGCTGCTGCCATGTTCCAATCTCCGAGACAATTACACGAAACGGCCACTCTAGTTTATGTGTTTTCGCGGTGAAGAACATTTGCAACCACTCTCCTGAGCTGCTGTTGATCTTACTTGATAGCCTAGTTAATTCCAGCCTGTTAGCAAGTTTCTTCGCCTTGCTCTTAACTTTGGAGGCGGACACATCACTGCGTTTTTCAAACATTGCAAGAACAGCTTCCGATGCTTTCGACAAATATACGTTCCTGTCCAAGACAACAAAACCTCCGTCCTTATCAGCAAGTAGCAGAGAGAGCGAGTTATGGATAATCGTAAACACCAACTCGCCCAACAAATGCTTTTGTCGAGTATAGACACCTAACTATGTAATGCGTTTTTTTGTAATAAGGCATAAGGCATTATTTTAAATGAATTACCATGTGGAATTCTCCTACTACCGCTACATAATGTATAACCGAATTCCTTTCTTCTGCTGTTTCGGTTTCAACAGCTGAGCGGTGACTGTTACATCAAAGTGTGGTTATAGGTCTCGTGAGACATTTTAGGTCCTTTACACCACCGTTTCGTTTTTGTCATATAAAATCCGGCACAAGACAATTTTCTATACCTTGCGTTTGGCGCATGATGGCCTTGGCCACCTATGTGCCATAAAACCCAACACAACACCACTTCTCCGGCCATTCCACCTTGCAAGGGAGAGAAAATTGATTACTTGCACAGCGTGCGGAGACAAGAGAGGTCCTTCGGAGTATGATTACTGTTTAAAGATAATAATAATAATAATTGGTTTTTTTGGGGGGAAAGAAAATGGCGCAGTATCTGTCTCATATATCGTTGGACACCTGAACCGCGCCGTAAGGAAAGGGATAAAGGAGGGGTGAAAGAAGAAAGGAAAAAAAGAGGGGCCGTAGTGGAGGGCTCCGGAATAATTTCCGGCTCATTAAGGCATGACAAAAATGAAACCTTCACAGGACGCCTTCTCTGCGCTAGACGTTAGCATTGTAAGAAGTCCAACTGGCCACTCTCAAGTGTGGAGCATGCGAGTAGCCGAGAGCGCCTAACGTTGGAGGCAAACCGCACTGCATTTCCTATGTTCATCGCTTACTAGCTCTGCTTAAAGACCAATTTACAATGAAGTACGCATTTCCCATCATCGTTTTGCAAGCCAGGAACTGCTTTTCGAAGACAACACACACAGGTATTCCTCGTCTGAGTTTTCCTCGCATTCCATGTACTTGATCTCTTTTCGCTGCTGTCTCAGGTAGCGGGACCCGCTGGAAGACGTCTCGCGTGAGGCTGCATTTGATCACAAGAAAGTTGCTGTAAGCATGGCTTGTGGCATAGAATCGAATAGGGCGGTTTTGATGGAATCTTACGATTCTGTGCTAAGGAAACAAACAATTAAGCTGCACCCTAATGAAGTGTCTTCTATAACATTCTATTGTAGAAAAATCAGCAACCTTATCGTAAAACATCACATCGTTCATAATCTCTTGTTAATAATGTCTGAGAACTTATGTCCATTCAGTTTCCAACAGCTGTGCTGATTCTTTGCTGAAGTGGCTAGACATCTTTATTATTTTTGCTTTATTAGCATATGTCTGCGAATAATAATAATAATAATAATAATTGGTTTTTTGGGGAAAGGAAATGGCACAGTATCTGTCTCATATATCGTTGGACACCTGAACCGCGCCGTAAGGGAAGGGATAAAGGAGGGAGTGAAAGAAGAAAGGAAGAATTAGGTGCCGTAGTGGAGGGCTCCGGAATAATTTCGACCACCTGGGGATCTGTAACGTGCACTGACATCGCACAGCACACGGGCGCCTTAGCGTTTTTCCTCCATAAAAACGCAGCCGCCGCGGTCGGGTTCGAACCCGGGAACTCCGGATCAGTAGTCGAGCGCCCTAACCACTGAGCCACCGCGGCGGGTAGCATATGTCTGCTAACGAAATCTGTTTCAGCGATCTCATATAAAACCCACGATATAAAGCCCTCACCAGGAGGCCCTTGAAGTATCTAATAAATAAATGATTGAACATCAAATAATGCCTTTCCAGCTGGAAATGTCCAGTTCCAGCTAAAGCTACACGTGTTTGTAGCTAGATTATTTAACCGGAATTTGTGTCCAGCTGGAACATTTAAATCTTGCTTTCAGCTGGAAAATTTTTCAGCTTGAGTAGCTCCAGGCCGAGTCTCGTCCACCAACGGCGAGAAAATGTCGCTCCAGCAGGAAATTCAACTAGAAAGTTCTTTTACATTGTGAATACTCCTGAGGAAAGATTATTAAGAATCAAAGAGCGCAGGCATACATGGTATGCACCTCAACACGTAATGCTTCCATTTTTCCATTCGCACCTTTAGTTCCAAAAGAGCCCGCATTAATTCGTCGTGTATGCTCCTGGTTGGTTTAGACCTCGCCTTTGATGTACTGCCGCCCAGATCTTTATGGCGATAGGTGCATCACATGCCTTGTTGTCTCACTGAATACCCCTCTCTTGATATCGCTTTTACAGATATTCGAGGTGCATACGGAATAACTAAATAAGCGGGCATCCCCCAGGAACCCGTGCATTCACAGGAGGACTGGCCGGACGACCCCTGGCCGCTGTCTTCGGCGTCCTCCGTGTAGCCGACTTCCCTGACGGCACGCTTTGGGTAGCCTGTGTCGTCAGCTCCGACTGCATCGGTATCAAAGTCAAATTAGTTGGGATGCGTTAGGTCCCACACGACATGCGTGTGTACGGGTTCTTCGCAAAGGCAGGGAATGGATCACGCTTTATTTATTTTTGGTTTATGTAAAGCAAAGTTACTCCAAAAGCGTTCTTTATGACTTCTCCAGTGAAGCGTTGAGAAAATTTGCACACGTAAGCTTGTGTAATCGTTCATTCACCATAGTACATACGTTTTTAATGACCACACTGTGCCAACCAAAGGCGTTCAATCCGAACGATGGAATGACAAGGGAAACCAAAAGAAGATAGTGAAAATAAAATGAGGGAGAGGAAATAACCTTGCGGGTCCGCTTACCTTCATATCGAGGTAATGAAATGACAATTATTAAACCTAAGTTATTAAACCTTCGGTTATAAGCCAGCTAATCTATAGGATTTCCTAGTCAACTGACGTCTGCCGTGGTTGAGAGTGTGTTCCTGAAAAGATTTTCTATTTTGAACACACTTTAGGAAGTTTTGAAAGTGGTCGCTGATACACCGGCAATTACAGCAAATAAAGAGATGGAATGGACAGGTGACTTCTCTGGCCATCCCACCTTGCAAGGGCAAGAAAATTGATAACTTGCACATCTCTAAACGGTAATCATACTCTGACGGTCCTCTCTTGTCTCTTTCCGCACGCTGTTCTTTTACCATAGGAGCGCGTCTGGGTCTCCAAGGCTCATTTAAGACATGACAAAAATGAAACCTTCACAGGACGCCTTCTCTGCGCTAGACGTTAGCATTGTACGAAGTTGTCCAACTGGCCGCTCTAAAGTGTGGAGCATGCAAGTAGCCAAGAGCGCCTGACGTTGGAAGCAAACTGCACTGCATTTCCTATGTTCATCGCTTACTAGCTCTCCTTAAAGACTAATTTAGAACGAAGTACGCATTTCCCATCATCGTTTTGCAAGCCAGGAACCGCTTTTCGAAGACAACACACACAGGTATTGCTCGTATGAGTTTTGCTAGCATTCCATGTACTTGATCTCTTTTCGCTGCCGTCTCAGGTAGCGGGACCCGCTGGAGGACGTCTCGGGTGAGGCTGCATTTGATCACAAAGTGCTCAAAGCATGGCTTGTGGCATAGAATCGAATAGGGCGGTTTTGATGGAACCTTGCGATTCTGTGCTAAGGAAAAACACAAGCTGCAGCCTAATGAAGTGTCTTCTATAACATTCTATTGAGATTAGCGCACTGGATCAGATGCACTGGATCAGCGCACGAAGAGGAAGAGATTGTTTCCGGCTCGTATGTCCTAGTCTTTCTAGAGAAGACCCGATCATTCCTCGGGCGCTGAAAAGATTTCCCCGATGACGTGCACAGGAAGGTCGAGGATGTGGAGGCGTTTGTCCTGCAGCGTTTGTCGTCTACTCGCCAGAAGAAAATAACAGACTTCATGCAATAAATTTTAGTTAAACTGTGCCCAGCGTTATCGTTTATTATTGACTTACCAATACGTAAATCTGCTGCAAAGGTACGTAATTTTAGTTCTTGTGATGCATTACTGACATGAAAATAAAGGTTTTTCAGTACTACGATATTTCAAAATAAGGAATTAAATTCAGCGGTCACCTGAAGTTCGTTGTAACGAGATTCTACTGTATTTAGTTCTTCTATTGCAATTTTCATGTTATAATGTTCATCCATGTCTGCTCCTATGGGAAGATTTTGTTTTTCTGCTATGGTTTTGTACTTTTGAAAAGTTTCTGTGTAATTGGACGAAGTGGAAACAGCAGCGAAGAGCGCACGTAAAGTTTTCCCGTTCTTGCAATGTTTTTTGTGTACCAGGGGTGGACAGAAATGGAAAAGTGTAAGGAGAATAGTCACCTCTGAATTTGCGGACCTCATCCCACAACTTCTTGGCCGGTAGTGAACTATTTATTTTAGATACATATTTCCTCCAGGACGTTTTTTCGGCATTTCTGCTAATACGACGTACACTGGCCCGGGCCTTTTTAAATAACAGGTTCTCTGCTGTGGGGTACCTTCGAAATATTCCCCATGCTTTTTTTTGTTCTTTTTTTGCCAGTCTGCACTCTTGTGTCCACGAAACCTTGTGATTTTTTCTGTTTTGTCCTGACGGTTGCGGGATCGCTATTTTTGCAGCAGAAATTATACAGGTGGTAAATTTTTCATTTATTTCATCTATGCTAAGTCTATCATTGAATTCTTTATGTAATGTGGCATTTGCGGTAAACACCGACCAGTCAGCTAGCTGGAGTTTCCAGCGCTGGGGTCGTGCTGAATGATTTTGATTGAGGATGATAATTTTAAAACAGGGTAAATGGTCACTTCCTCTTGGATCATTTAAACATCCCAAATAAAATCATTAAAAGCTGATGGTGATACGAAACTTAAATCAAGGCAGCTCATTTTTCCCGTGCTGGGACAGCAATATGTGGCTTTTCCTGTGTTCATTAGGCATATGTTGTTTGTGAGTATCACGTCTTCAATTATTTGGCCTCTGGTGTCTGTGCGCTCACTACCCCAAATGGAGTGCGCATTAAAATCCCCAACTACCACATATGGTTTATGTAATTGATGGAAAAGGCTTTCCAAATCGTGGATAGTAACTGTGAGATGTGGTGTTATATATAAAGAGCATATTGTGATTGCTTTGTGTGTAACTACACTGACTGCTACAGCCTCAAAGTTTGTTTTCAATGGTATTCCTCGTGCAGGGACGCCGCTTTGCGTTATAATAGCGACGCCACCTGAGAGCCGGTTCGCCTGTTCTCTATCTCGTGAAACAATGTGGAATTTTTTCAATGTTTTTTTTGTGTTTAGGCACTAGGTTTGTCTCCTGAAGACATAGAGCTATAGGTGACGTCGATTTTAGTATCTCTGTAATGTCTGTGTAGTTCATCGTTCCTCTACAGTTCCGTTGAACCAAAATATCATATTTTAGTGTGTTGGGTGTTGGAGAAGATTAGCTTTCAGGAGGCTTTATTCTCGGCTTTCCTTTTCTCTCAAGAGTTACGCCGCCCCTGCAACACAGAAGTGCTGGGGGTGGTATCCATCGCCTCCCTGGAGGTGCTGGACTCCCGTGAAGCTACGGGTGTACGAGTTGTAGGCTCCCCGCAGGGGGGCGTCTGCAGCTTGCAGGCGTTGGTGAGTGGCGACACCGCGGGTTCCCGAGCATCCGCAGGGACATCCCCGCAGGGGGATGATGGTGAACCGTGCATCACCACGGACCCGAGCACCCGCGTTTCGCCGTGCGTGGCATCGTCGTGTCCGAAGAAAAGGGGATCCTGGTGGTTGAGCCGATGCCGAGCGTTTGGACCTTTAAGGCCCCTCGGCGGAGGCAACACACCACTTTGGCCCCAGCTTCCTGTAGACGGCACCTCCGGCCTGACCCGACCGGGGGAAATCGGCAGTCGCCTTTTCCTGTCCGAACAGCTATGCTGAACTGGACCTGTCGCCCCACCCCTATAAGAAGGCAACTACTGGCCCAAAAGACTCTGCCGCTGGAGCAGGGCCTGGTTCAGCGGTGCCAGCAAAAAAGACGAATGCGAAGGCCACGGGCCATCGCAACCAAGAAGCATCCTCCACGTCCACCGTGGAGGAGATGGATGTCGGCGAAAGTCCGCGGACATCTAAAAAACACGCATCCGCGGAATCTCCGCAGAAATCCGGCGCCACGAAAGTGGCGATGGATACAACTCCTAGTTCGCCACCGCTACAGCGGCGGCGAGACTCCCTAGAGAAAAAAGGGAAACCACGAATCACTGCTCCTGAAAATAAGTGACTTTCCCCAATCCCCAACTTCTCACAATGGCATATCTAATACAATGGAACTGTAGAGGTCTACACAGAAACTACACAGACATAACCGATATGCTCAAAACAATGGCACCTACAGCTGTGTGCCTGCAAGAAACGAACCTTGGGCCACAGCACACAAACATCTTAAAAAAATATAATATTTTCCGGAAAGACCGAGAACAAGCTAGCCGACTCTCAGGAGGCGTCGCTATCATTACGCAAAGCGATGTCCCTGCAAGAGAGGTATCATTAAAGACGAACTTAGAAGCGGTCGCAGTAAACATCATTAGCCATAAAACAATAACAATATGTTCTGTGTACATGCCACCACACAACACAATTACTATGCATGACCTAGAAGAACTTCTGGGACAGTTGTCTGAGCCATATGTCATAATTGGGGATTTTAACGCACACTCCTCATTCTGGGGAAGTGAGCATACTGATTCCAGGGGTCAGCTCATCGAGGATTTTATTCTTTCAAATAGCATATGTTTAATGAACACTGGAAAAGCAACGTACTGCTGCCCCAGCTCTGGAAAAATGACCTGCCTAGATTTAGCGTTTGCATCACCATCGGTTTTTAATGATTTTATTTGGGATGTTTTAGACGACCCTCGGGGAAGTGATCACTTACCTACAGTTTTAAAGCTAACATCAGCTACATCCATCATCCCTACGAAGCCACGGCGATGGAAAATTCACCTCGCCGATTGGGGACTTTTCAGAACGAAGGCCACACTAGAAAAAGAATATGCCGAAACCCTTACTATAGAAGAACTAAATGAAAAATTTGTCACATGCTTAATATCTGCAGCAATAGAAGCCATCCCACAAACGTCTGAAATTGCACGAAAAACACATAAAGTTTGGTGGTCAAACGAATGCTCATCGGCTAAAAAGCAGCAAAACAAGGCTTGGGGCAACCTTCGCAGATATCCCACTGCAGGAAACTTGCTCATCTTCAAAAGGGCTAGAGCCAAAGCACGATACATCAGACGCAACACAGAAAGGGCATCATGGCAACAGTACATATCCTCCATAAACAGCTCAATAACATCCAAGAAAATGTGGGAGCAGGTGCGGAAATTCACTGGAAATTTTACTCCATTCACATTTCCAATGCTAACAACACCCGGTACTCAAACAACATTAGAAGAACAGGCCAACATATTGGGTGAGCATTTTTCCACAGTTTCAAGCTCATCCAACTATACACAAACATTTCAAAAGCACAAAACAATAGTAGAAAAACAAAAACTTCCCTTTGGAACATGCATACACGAAGACTACAATCAGGTTATTACAATGCAGGAACTAAACACAGTACTAACATCCGGTAAAATGACAGCACCAGGCCCAGACAATATACATTATGCCATGCTTGCTCACCTCTCTGAGACTGCCATAGAGGCTCTCCTAAAATTTTTCAATAAAATATGGATGAGTGGAGAAATCCCCCAAGCATGGAAAGAAGCAATCATAGTACCCTTCCTAAAACCTGGCAAACCACCAACTACTCCCACCAGTTACAGGCCAATAGCACTCACTAGCTGTATAGCAAAATCATTCGAAAGCATTCTAAACATCAGACTAACCTTCATACTTCAGTCCCGGCAACTTTTAGATATACACCAGTGCGGTTTTAAAAAGACATGTTCCACAACCGATCACATCGTTCGCTTTGAGAACACAGTTCGGGAAGCGTTCATCCACAACCAGCACTGTATCGGGGTCTTCTTCGACATGGAAAAGGCTTACGATACCACGTGGAGGTTCGGTATCCTCCGTGACCTAGCGGACCTAGGTATCCGCGGCAGGATGCTGAGCTGTTTGAATGACTTCCTAACCAACCGCACGTTCCGAGTCCGCCTAGGTGCAACCTTCTCCAACACTTTTACACAAGAAACTGGCGTACCCCAGGGGTGCATCCTCAGCACGACCTTATTCATCATCAAAATGAACTCAATAGGAAAAGTAATCCCAAAATCCATAATGTACTCTGTTTACGTAGACGACCTCCAAATAGCATGCACGTCATCCAGCATACCCACCTGTGAGCGACAGATACAAATAACAATAAATAAACTGGCTACCTGGGCAGATAGAAACGGATTTAGATTTTCCCCTCAGAAAACAGTAGCGGCTCTGTTCTCTTTGAGACGAGGCCTACAGGCCAACCCCACAATATATCTAAACCAAACCCAATTACCTGTCAAACAAGAGCATAAATTTCTAGGGATAACTTTCGATAAAAAGCTCACTTTCTTGCCACATATAAACACCTTAAAGAAAAAAGCTTCCCAAGCCCTCAATGTGCTAAAACTACTGTCAAGAAAACGCTGGGGATCTGATAGGGCATGCCTATTACATATCTATCGTTCTCTTGTTCGCTCTAAGTTAGACTATGGGTGCATAGTATATGGCTCAGCAAGACCGTCCTACATAAAACGACTAGATCCTATCCACAATCTTGGTTTAAGGTTGTCTTCCGGTGCTTACAGAACTTCACCAATAGCAAGTCTGTATGTGGAAACGAATGAACCTTCCTTAGAAGATCGAAGAACTGCACTAACTTGTACATACATCCTCAAAATCCTTTCTCACCCCAAACATCTCTGTTACTCAATCGTCACGAAATGCCCATCCAGAATACTCTTCAACAACAAGCCTCACGCAATTAAGCCGTTGCTCTTGCGCTTCGAAGAAAAATGCCAAGCACTAAACATACTAAATGAAATTAAAAATATTGCCCCAAGATGCGAAGCGCTACCACCGTGGTACACTCTTCCCACAGTGTGTGACGTCACACTAACACGCCTCAGGAAAACTTGTACACCACACGACCAGATAATACAAGAATATCTAGCACTACAAGAAAAATACAGAAATTACACTCCATTTTATACTGACGGGTCAAAAACTCATGCTCATGTAGGAAGCGCAGTAATACAAGGAAAAAATGAAAATGCAGTACGACTTCCCTCATGTGCTACAGTTTTCACCGCGGAGTGTTATGCTATTAGTGTTGCGGTGCAGAAAATAACAAATGAAAACATCAAAAACAGCATCATCTATACAGATTCACTGAGCGTCCTTACAGCATTAAACTCTAAAAATGCCACGGAACCACTGATTGGAAGCATCATACATAATATAGTAAAGGTCACAACACAAAAACATGCTATAAAATTGTGCTGGGTTCCCAGTCACGTTGGCATTCAGGACAATGAGAGAGCCGACATGTGTGCTGCACAAACCAGAACCATGGAAATAAAACATGTGAATTTGCCTCCTAGGGATTACATGAAGTTAGTGCATAGCAGACTAAGAGACAAGTGGCAAGCTTCTTGGGAAAATGAAGGACACAACAAGCTGCATACTATAAAGCCCATTATAAAAGAATGGAAATCATGCCACCATAAAGAGCGTTTTATCGAAGTAATTTTATGTCGTTTACGCATAGGTCACACACACATCACCCATAATTTCTTATTAACAAAAAAAGACAAACCTGTGTGTGAAATGTGTGGTGAAGAGCTCACAGTAAATCACATTTTAATTTCATGTTCGCATCTCGAAGAACTTAGGCAAAAAGTTTTTACAGTATTTTACAATGAACACATTCCATTTCATCCCGCATTGCTTTTAGGCGAGCAAACACTCGTCGAATTTTCACTTGTTTGTAAGTTTCTAAAGAAAGCCAGTGTTTTAAATCTATTATAATGTAACCTCTGTACACTTGACATAGCATCATCTAACCTTGTGTTTGGCGCATGATAGCCATAGTTGCTTATGCGCCATAAAACCCCATACAACAACAACAACAAGCCTTTTCCTGTCCTCCCCTCCGTCTTTCACTTTGCTATCTCTTTCTCACAACTCTCCTATCTCCTACTCACTTCCTGGTTTTTTCTTTTTTTCCCTGTCGGCGAGTGTTAATCTTGTGTGACCAACTACCCCGAGTTGAGTCATATTTGGTTATAGTTAAGGTGTACAGCTGGTGTGGGCAGGACTTGCTTTCAAGTTCCTGTCCCGTCCCCTCGTTGGACTCCGTGGTGGGTGGCTGGCATCATGACCGAATAACTACATTTTTTATGGCTCCCCCTTTCAAAACCAGATCGCTTTCTCAAGAGAGGGCGGAACGAAGCAGGAGATTTTTTCTCTAAAAAGAAACAAGCATTTTCAAAGTTTCATGTTATTCACAGTGAATGCGAACAAAAGCAAGCCTGAATAATTTCACCATTTCTTGTGTCCAAATGTTTAACAGATGTCTTGGGCCCTGGCTACAAGATATCAAAAATGGCCAGCGGCGACCTACTCCTTGAATTGCGTGAGAGCATCCAGGGCTCGAAACTGTCAAGCATTGCTTCCATATGGGACATCCCCGTCTCCGTTACTCCCCACCGATCCCTTAACACAGTCCGAGGCGTTATCTCAGAAAGTGACTTCATCCATTTAACAGAAGCCGAAATGCTTCAAGGGCTCACCGACCAGAATGTGATTGACGTTCACCGAATCAAAATCCGCAAGGACAATAAAGAATTATGCACCAAACACATGGTCCTCACATTTAACACCAGCACTTTGCCCGAAACGATCAAAGTTTGATATCTGAAATTCAATGTCAGACATTATATACCCAATCCCCGCCGTTGCTTCAACTGTCAAAAGTTTGGCCACGGCTCACAGACCTGCCGCGGCCGCAAAACCTGCACGAAATGCGCCTCGAAGGCTGAGGAATATGATGCAGCACTGCGCTGCGCAAACTGCGGAGACCACGCTGCGTACTCCAGGGCCTGTCCGTCCTGGAAAAAGAAATCACCGTAAAGACCAAATAAAACATTTCATTTAAAGAGGCAAGGAGGTGTTTTGCGCTTACTAACACATTCTCTTTCACAGCAAAACCAAACTTCGCTGATGTGGTGCGCAGGGGCGTAGCCCCACAAAGCACTCCGGCACCTGCCGAGGCCACTTCCACCGAGCCAATAGCAGGGCCCTCCACGCCCCAGGCAGCGACAGCGAAGGCTGCCCTTTCATTGCCAAAGCAGGGACCGCCGGTCCATGGGTCGGCATCCGGCAGGACCTCCCCCCGTCGGGGGAGGCCTGAAACTAACAACCGCGGCTGCGCGGTCCTCGAGCACCTCTGTTGAGGTGATGGATACAACACCCACTCCGCCTCCACTACAGCGGCAGAACATCTCTCTTGAGCGAAAAAAAGACAGGCCCCTCATAACGGGCCCACCACATAATAAAATCCCCTTTCATTTCCTCTCAAAAACACAAACATTTTTTTTAATTCCCCTACCGCGGCGGCTGCGTTTTTATGGAGGAAAAACGCAAAGGCGCCCGTGTGCTGTGCGATGTCAGTGCACGCTAAAGATCCCCAGGTGGTGAAAATTATTCCGGAGCCCTCCACTACGGCACCTTCTTTCACTCCCTCCCTTATCCCTTCCCTTACGGCGCGGTTCAGGTGTCCAACGATATATGAGACAGATACTGCGCCATTTCCTTTCCCCCAAAACCAATTATTATTATTAATATTATTTTAATTCAGTGGAATTGCAGAGGACTTATGCGGAATTACAGTAACAACACATATTTTAGGGTCCGTGTCACCCATAGTTTTATATCTTCAGGAGACCAATCTTGGTCCACATCATGTGCATATCCTGAAACATTATCAAACTTTTAGACGTGATCGCGAGCAGGCAAATCGACTCTCGGGAGGCGTCGCAATTGTCGTCCAAAGCGGCGTCCCTGCTCAAGAAATCAAGCTCAATACAAAACTTGAGGCGGTTGCAGTCATCTATAAAACACTAACAATCTGTTCCGTATACATTCCTCCACATTTTACATTAACAGTCCATGATCTAGAAGAATTGATAGATGAACTTCCAGAGCCATATCTGGTAGTTGGGGATTTTAACGCTCACTCCCCTTTTTGGGGAAGCGAGCGCTGCGACTCTAGGGGGCAAACAATCGAAGGTTTTATCCTCTCAAATAATATCTGTCTTTTACTTACGGGAAAAGACACTTATTTGTTGCCCAAGCTCGGCAAAAATGAGCTTCCTTGATTTAGCTTTCGCATCACCATCGCTTTTTAACGATTTCAAATGGGATGTTTTAAATGACCCTCTGGGAAGTGATCACCTACCTACTATCATCAGCATCTCATCGTCTACTCCAGTCATCCCCACAAGACCACGGCGCTGGAAGCTTCACCTCGCCGACTGGTCACTCTTTAGAGCAAGTGCCACACTAGAAAAAGAATTTTGTGAAGATCTCAGCATAGACGAAAGTAATGAAAGTTGACTACATGCATAATATCGGCCGCTACACTAGCCATACCACAAACAGGACTCGTACACAAAAAACAAAGTATGGTGGACACAAGAATGCACATTGGCAAAAAACAACAAAATAAAGCTTGGGGCTCTCTGCGTCGGTATCCCACAGCGGAGAACTTGATTGCCTTTAAGAGGGCCAAGGCCAGAGCGCGATTCGTGCGAAGAAATTCCAAGAAATCCTCGTGGCAGAAATAGGTGTCCTCAATAAACAGCTCAATAACCTCAAAAAAAGATGTGGGAAAAGGTTCGTAGATTCAGTAGTGACCATACCCCTTTCACACTTCCTCTCTTGACTATACCCGGGACACAAACATCATTAGAAGAACAGGCCAACATACTGGGTGAGCATTTTGCTGAAGTTTCCAGTTCGTCCAATTACACAAACACGTTCCAGAAGTACAAAAATATAGTAGAAAAACAAAAACTTCCATTTGCAGCAGGTATGCACGAGGACTACAATCAACCCATCACCCTCCAGGAATTGAATAGGGTATTATCTGCTGGTAAATAGACAGCACCAGGCCCAGATAATGTGCATTACACTATGCTTGCCCATCTCTCTGAGGCTGTCGTGCAGGCATTGTTTAAGTTCTTTAACAAAATATGGACAACTGGGAATATACCTGAGGAGTGGAAGAAAGCAATAATATCACCTTTTCTGAAACCCGGAAAACAACCAAGTCCTAACAATTACAGACCGATAGCCCTCACCAGCTGCATTGCTTAATCTTTCGAAAGCATAATAAACATTAGACTGACCTTCAAACTTGAATCTCGTCGACTCTTAGATGTACATCAATGTGAATTTAAAAAAGCATGCTCGACCACTGAACACCTTGTCCGCCTAGAAAACACCATCCGGGAGGCGTTCATCCACAAACAGCACTGTATCGGGCTCTTCTTTGATTTGGAGAAGGCCTATAATACCACGTGGAAGTTCGGCATCCTACATGACCTAGCAGAGCTAGGGATCCCCGGCAGGATGCTGAACTGCTTGAACGACTTCTTGACTAACCGCTTAGAGTCCGTCTAGGAGCAACTCTGTCAATGACATTCACCCAAGAGAATGGTACCCCAGGGATGCATTTTAAGTACGACATGTCTTCATAGTAAAAATGAATTCTTTAGCCAAAGTAATACCACAGTCCATAATGTATTCAGTTTATGTAGATGACTTACAGATAGCATACACTTCTTCCAGCATACAGTCCTGCGAGAGACAAATACGAATCACAATAAATAAACTGGCTGCTTGCGCAGAGAAAAATGGATTCAAGTTCTCTCCTCAGAAAACAGTAGCCGTTCTATTCTCATTACGACGAGGCCTACAGGTCGATCCCAACCTGTGCTTGAATCAAACCACATTGCCAAACAAACAAGAACATAAATTTTTAGGCTTCACTTTTGACAAGAAACTTACATTTCTACCACACATTAACAACCTTAAAAAGAAAGCATCCCAAGCCCTCAATGTATTAAAGGTACTCTCGCGAAAACGTGGGGTCCGATAGAGCATGCGTATTACAAATATACCGCTCTTTGGTGCGCTCCAAGCTGGACTACGGGTGCTTGGTATATGGTTTGGCAAGAGCATCCTACTTGAAACGACTGGACCCTGTTCATAATCTTGGTCTGCGCCTATCAACTGGAGCATATAGAACGTCCCCGGTAAATAGTCTTTATGTTGAAGCTAATGAGCTCACACTAGAGGATAGAAGAGTCACACTTACATGCAAGTACATCCTAAAAACCCGTTCTCTTCCTAAACATCTCTGCTATCCCATTGTTACCAAGTGCCCATCGAAAAGGTTATTCAATTAGAAACCACATTTCATCAGGCCACTTAAAATGCGCTTTGAAGATAAATGTGAAGAGTTAGCAGTGCTGGACGCCCTACCGAATATTGCACAAAGACGAATATCTGCCACCATGGTACAGCCTCCCTTCGGTGTGTGACTTCACACTGACACACGTAAACAAAGAGCAAATGCCACACGAGCACATACTCCAAGAGTTCTTTACCTTACGAGAAAAATATGACACCTACACTGAATTTTACACCGATGGCTCAAAAACAAAGTCGTGTCGGAAATGCAGTAATTCAATGAAGGAATGAGAAAAATGATGCTTCGCTCTCCCTCGGCCTTTTATTGCCTTGGCGTTAGTCCACGTAATCCTTGTCTTCTTCTCCGCCAATCATCTCTTCCCACCTCACTGAATACTACTTCTCTAGCTTCGTTAGTTAATCCACGTCATCCTGATCACCATCCTCTTCGTCTTCTTCAAACCACTTTTCTTCATACTTTTATTCCAGACTCCCTATTATATGTTCCCCGCACGGGGGCGTCTGCAGCTTGCAGGCGTTGGTGAGTGGCGACACCACGGGTTCCCGAGCATCCGCAGGGACATCCCCGCAGGGACATCCCCGCAGGGGGATGATGGTGAACAGTGCATCACCACGGCGCCGAGCACCCGCGCCTAGCCGTGCGTGGCATCGCCGTGTCCGGGGAAAAGGGGATCCTGGTGGTTGAGCCGATGCCGGGCGTTTGGACCTTTTAGGCCCCTCGGCGGAGGCAACACACCACTTTGGCCCCAGCTTCCTGTAGACGGCACCTCCAGCCTGACACGACCGGAGGAAATCGGCAATCGCCTTTTCCTATCCTCCCCTAAATCTTTAACTTTCCTACCCCTTTCTCACAACTCTCCTGTCTCCTACTCACTTCTAGTTTCTTCCTTTTCTCCCTGGCGGCGAGGGTTAACCTTGTGTGGCCAACCACCCTGATTTGCGTCATGTTGGGTTATAGTTGAGGTGTACAGCTGGCGTGGGCAGGACTTCTTGCAAGTTCCTGTCCCGTCCCCTTGTTAGACTCCATGGTGGGTGGCTGGCACCACGGCCGAACAATAGACTTAATCTATGGCAAACGTTCTCTCAGCATCTGATCTCCCCGATAAAAGGAGGCGGACCGAAGCCACAGCAGAGTTTGTGCAGAGAACCAAAAAGAATTTTGCTAAATATCTTGTGATCCATTCCTAAATCCAAGAAAAACCAGCTCGAATATTGTCCCCATTCCTCGTGTGAAAATGCTTGACAGAATCCTTAGGCGTAAATTACAAAGTCAGCAAAACAGCCAGTGGAGACCTTCTACTCCAACTTGACAACGAAGCACAGCATGCAAAGCTCCCAACCGTACAATCTATTATGGATGTTCCCGTGACCGTCACTGCACATCGAAACCTAAATACCGTCCGTGGCGTAATCTCTGACCCGGACTTCCTCCACATCACCGAGAAGGAAATGCTAGATGGTCTTTCTGAACAAAACGTCGTCAATGTCCAGAGAATCACCATACGTAAAGATGATAAAGATATTCCTACAAAGCACTTGATCCTAAAATTCTATGCAAGCACACTACCTGAAACAATAGAATTGGGATACTTGAAAATACAAGTCCAACCATACATACCTAACCCTCGCAGGTGCTTTAACTGTCAAAGATACGACCACGGGTCAACCAGCTGCCGCGGTCATAAAACCTGCGCGAAATGTGCCTCGAAAGAACATGCAACTGAGAACTGCGATGCAGTGGCCTCCCTCTGTGCCAACTACGAAGGCGATCACCCTGCTTACTCCAGGCCTTGTCCAAGATGGAAAACTGGAAAAGAGATCGTAACTCTGAAAACAAAGGAAACATATGATTTAAAGAAGCTAGAAAAAGGTTGGCACTTACAAACCCGTTTCTATTCACTGCAAAGACAAACTTCGCGGATTTGGTGCGCAAGGGTAGAGCACCACACCCGGCTCTGGCCACTGCCCAGGCAAAGCCTCCGGCAGGGCCATTCCCGCCCCCGGCAGACGCAGCGAAGGCTGCCCTGCCATCCGGAAAAAAGGGCACGCCGGCATTTCAGCCGGCCGCCCTCAAGGCTTCCCCCAGTCGGGAGAGGCCTCTAATACCCTAGTTACACGGCCGACTTAACCACGGTTCAGTTTATCTCACTTAATACTAACCATAGTTATGCGCAGTCACACGGACAATCTAACCGCAGTTATGTCGGTAACCATGGTCATCCTAAACTAAGGTCGGCCACCTCAGTCAAGCCTTGCTAACTCACAAGATGGCTGCCACCATGTCGGTCGAGCCCAGTGCCATGGCCAGCGAAGCGTCCTCCCAGAAGCGTGTCAACTGGCCTACTGTGACTACAGAGGCGTTGATACGAATCTGGGAGGACAACCTTAGCGCACTGCGCTCGAACACGCGCAATGCGCGCATATATAACGCGATGGCAGAGTTGTTGAACGCGGGCCTGCCGTCGGGCGAGGGACCGTACACGGCAAAGCAGGTGCGGCAGAAGCTTGAAAACTTGAACAAGCAATACCGGTAAGCACTAAATCTTTTGTTGTTCCTTCTCAAGTAACGATGTTTACCGTCAATTTTGGTTCCGCGTGTAAACACCAGTGTGTGTGTGTGTGACGAGCGGCAGCCGCTATCGTAGCCTGGCTCGTCCGAGTGACTGCCAATCTCGTAGCGTTCAGCAGAACCTCGACCGGCAGCCGGTCGTGAGCAGAACACACAGTTTAGTACGAGTTGCGTGTCCTTTCCTGTACGTGGTGCGGTGTCATCCTGAACTAAGCTTGGTTGCACTGACCGCGTACATTTCCTTTGTAGCGTGCATATTTTTAGGCACCGCAATGGCTCAGTGGTAATGGTGCTCAGCTGTGGACTTAAAAGGCGCGGCTTCGATCCCGGCCGCGGAGGTAGCTTTTCGATGGAGGCGAAATGCTGCTGGCCCGTGTACTGTGCGATGGCAGTGCACGTTAAAGAACCCCACGTGGTCGAAATTCCGGAGCCGTGCACTACGGTCTCTCTCGTAGCCCGAGTCGCTTTGGGGCGTTAAACCCATATAAACCAAACCAAACCGTATTTTAACGTTTCATCGACAGCGTGTAAAGGGCAGACTTTGCCATTGCCACAAATGGCTTGCGCCAGCAGCACACACGCGTTTCCTTCTTGCAAATAATGCACTTGCGCAAAGAAAACACGACACAATAAAATAACACATACGACAAGAACAGAGCGCAACTTCCAACTAGTTTATTAAGAGCAGGCAACTTAAATGTATACCAGTGTTAGCCAACAGAAAGATTACAAAACCAAAAGAAAGATAAACCACATGCGCTGTTAATACCAGCAAGCCGCTGCCAAGGGTACAACCAGATATTCTGTCAAACTGATATGATACTCCATAACAATCAATACATAAAACCAAAAAAGAGAAACTGAAGAATCATGAGGTGAATATATCTCATATTCCCTGTGTTCATTGTTCACCTCATGATTCTTCAGTTTCTCTTTTTTGGTTTTGTTTTGATTGTTATGGAGTATCATATCAGTTTGACAGAATGATATCTGGTTGTACCCTTGGCAGCGGCTTGCTGGTATTAACAACGCACGTGGTTTATCTTTCTTTTGGTTTTGTAATCTTTCTGTTGGCTAACACTGCTATATATTCAAGTTGCCTGCTCTTAATAAACTAGTTGGAAGTTGCGCTCTGTTCTTGTCGTATGTGTTACTTTGTTGTGTCCTGTTTTCTTTGCGCAAGTGCATTATTTGTTAGAAATGAACCAACTCGCCCAGACAAGAGTGTTAATTCAACATGTTTCCTTCTTGATGCATGCATAGCTTGACCTATGTTAGGTGGTCAACAATGTTCCTTTCCACTAGCTGAGGCTAAACTGCTGCATGTAGACATGCTAATACAGGTGCTACTCGAGCTGTACAGCTTTATTCGCTGAATGTGTTCAATAGCACGAGTGCCACCTTTCCTCCATTTTTCTCTTAAAAGTAATTGTACCTTGTTGTGTATTTTCGTGACACAGTTTCATGGACTAATACTGTCTTTCTTTCTAGGAAGCTCAGGCGATCTGGATCGTCCACTGGATCTAAAGGAGTGCAGTGGCCCTTTTATTGGCAGCTGCACTCCTTTCTTGGCACACTGCCAGTAAATGAGAGTGACCTGATGCAGGAAAGCGTGGAGGTAATCTTTTTTTTTTTGCCTGTAGCACAGTTCAGCCTGGTAGCAGCGTAGTGAATGCTATGTGCCTGCTTTCCATTCCTCTTTGCAGACACCTTTCAGAAACCACTATAAAGTTTTTGAGGAACAGTACGGCAAAAGGAATAAACAGAGAGTTGAAAGCAATATCATGTGTGCAAACATGCCCTTGCTTCTCCATTTGTGTCGTACCGCATCGTTGCTTACAAAGGGCTAATTGATGTCGATCTAGGTTGCATCGAAGCACTACACGACACCAAAAGCAAACTACACAAACAATGCGAAGAGCCACCTCACTCAGAACTTGACGTGTTTTTATTGAAAAGAATAGAATGAGCATGGTCGAAAGAGATAAGCATATGAACATAACAGCAAGGTATATATCAGCAAGAACACATGAAAGAAATCATAGTTGTCGAAAACCCAACAAAAACATTAAAAACCAATGTGGCAAATGAGTAAGTGACAAGGAGGACCTTACGCACAGTCCTATAAAGTGTTTTCAGTAGCTTCCTTACAAAATGGTTTTTGTGCTTGGACATCGTACACAGAACACCGAATTGAGCCTCTCGGCACAATGTGCAATGCATCTCAAAATGTGACGGCCCAGACCCTTTCAGTGAGGCTTCATATATGCTCTTTGACAAGAAAAGTTTAAGTACAAGAAATTGATTGCAGGGATTGGACAGCGTGCCACTATTGACATGAGTGGCATATGTTGCAGCACGGCCATCATAAGTCATTTCTCCACAACATGTGGCAGCCATGTTGTGTTCAGTGTAAAATTGACATGGTGCTCCAGCACAAGGATTTCCTCACATTCAAAAATTAATAGAGTTACACAAGGACAAGAGGCAATGCAAAGTTTGCGCCGTAAGACAGTCTGTTTTTACTAATGAGTAGGAAGCTCTCTTATCCCCCTGCGATTTCTCTGTATCTTGTCCTGTTATGTTTTCAAGAGTCTGTGATCAAGGCTTTACTTGCCTACCAACCATCATATGATTCTGTATTTTAGTGGCTGACATATCTTTGTCATTTTCTCTTTTTTCCTCTATTCACAGATGCCAAAGGATCCAGCCCACACTGGGCAAGAGATTGTCTTTGAGTACGAAGACAACTTGATGCCCGTACCCGCTACAATTCCCTGCACTCTGGAAGAGGGTAATGACAGCACGGCAGGCAGCGAGCCAGCAGGCAGGGAGCAGGGGACAAGTGGGGAGCGATGTGGAAAATCCAATCTTCGCAGGAAGCGGCCTTCCAGCTCACTGCTTCGTGAGCTGATGGCCATGCATCAACAGGCTGAGGAACGTGCAGCAAAGGCTGCGAAGGAAAGCAGCGAGCTGCGAAAGTAACTCATCGAGCTCCAGAAAGAGAGCAATGAGGTGCAGAAGGGCATGTTACAGGTGATGAAGGACTATTTGCAATCCAAGGAGAATAAAGAATAATTGATTCTGTCCTTTCTGTAACAAGCAAGGCACTGCCAGTAATGATATGCTGTTGACAATGCTTATGCAGAAACCTGTTTCAACTTTTCTAGAATTCCTCAAAGTTGACATGGACAATGCATGAACTTGTGTACAGTTACTAATGTACAAGTGGTCACAAACGTTTCTGGCACACCGAAATCATAAGGCACCTAAATTTCCTCACTGCATATAGAACAGAAGCCATGAACTGAGGGGTGGACTATGCAGGCACACACTGCAGTTTGTGGCTGCATGTTTATACTGCTGAGCGATTAAGTTTTGCCACAATTTCCGTCTTCTGAACTTTTTGATGAGATACTTTGTTCATGCTCTTTGAAAAACAACTGCGTGCTTACAGACGAAGACTATGTCTATGTTCTGCCTCTGTCTTCGTCTGTTAAGCGCAGTTGTTTTTCCTACATGGAATGGAGACGTCACTTCCTGTTCAGACTGCAGAACTGTTGCAAAGATTCCACATATGAAAATGAGAAATGAACACAGATGAACCAAAAGCAGCTTAAAAACACATACCTGGTGTTTCAGGGAAGGTGATCACTCATGTTTAAAGATAGGGTTTTTGAGGTGAATCATGTTAAATAGCTAAGTGATTAAATTCTAATAGTTAACTTTTAAACTATTGCCAAAAGACACCTGCTTGCAATTAGAGATTTGTAGCAGACCGTTAAGAATGGCCATATCAGTTTAGAAATTCGAAAATGCCATTACCCTCGGTGCTGTGGCACGACAGAATTTGGCTACATCGTGCTATAATACATGCACTTTCGAACAGTATGTAGGCAAAGCAACCCCTCCAAGAGTCGTAACTAGTCGAAATAGCCAAATTTTGTTGTGCCACAGCGGCGAGAGAAATGGCATTTTTGAAATTCAAAAACTGATATTGCTATTACTAATGGCCGGCTACAAACCTCTAATTGCAATCAAGTGCCTATTGGTAATAGTTAAAAGCTAACTTTTATAACTTAGTTACGCACTTCGCTAGTTAAGATGATTCGCCTGTTTTTGACGTCCGCCTGTTTTTGACGTCCGCCAACACTCGTACTACTATGCCTCAAATTGCTTCTCGTTGCCTCAAAAACCTTATTTTGAAAAATTAGTGATCACCTTCCCTGAAACATCCGGCATATGCACAGTTGGATAAATATTTTCAACCTGTATGCCACAAAACACACTGAAATAAACTCGTGCACCAACATGGCAGTAAATGCAAGGCATTTCACTTTGAAGCAAGGTGCTTTGCCAGGGCATTTCTTACGGCCACCCCTGAAGGTTCCACTTGACTGCTTGTGCAGACGGGCTGTGGCCGTCGCCTGTCTTCTACATGCACCACATCCAGCCAGTTAGAGTCACAGCTGTCGGTAAGTTCTTCACATATGTTGTGAAGGACACAGCATGCTCGAACGACATAGGGTACATTAACAATGTCACATTCCAGGCCCTTCAGTAGAATTCTGAAGCGTGCCTTGAGGCGCCCAAAAGCATTTTCCACCACACGTCTGGCACTAGAAAGGCGAAAATTAAATTCCTGTGCATCAGAACCGATAATGCCGGAATGTGGGAAGGGCTTCATTACATTCTTCTGCAGTGGGAAAGCTTGGTCGGCAAGGAAGAGAGGCCCAATCTGCACACCTTCAATTTCTCTCACTTCCCTCTTGAACAAATCGCTGTCCAGAATCTTTGGAAGCCGCGACACTTCAAAAACTGCAGCATCATGGTTTCGGCCAGGAGACCCAGTGTTCGTGTACAAAAATTTGTACCGGTGGTCTGCGACAGCCAAAAGAATTGTGCTGTACCACCCCTTATAATTGTGGTAATCCACAGCGTGTTCCGAGGGTGGACACACTTCAATGTGGCAGCCGTCGACAGCTCCTACGCCCTGCGGGAAGCCTGCGACTGCTGCAAACTGCCGGAGATGTTCGGCCAGCTCGTGCGTCCTCGGCATTTTTATATACCGCGGTTCCAGCACTTCCACCATCGTGTCGCAAAACTCCCTCACAATATTGTTTACTGATGAGCGGCTCACTCCAAACACATTTGCGACCGTCCTCTCTTCTGCTGAGGTGGCTAGGCGATATATGGCAATCGCCACACGTTTGCGCAGCGGTATCGCCTTGCGCATGTTCGTATCGCGCCGCTTCATGCACTAGCACACACCCACGATGTACTGAAATGTGCTCCTGGTCATTCGAAAATTTTCTCTGAAGCCACTCTCCGGAAGGTGCGGGAGAGTTGTTTCATACCACGACGTTTCCCGGGGGTAAGTCCACACACTACGCTCACGCGAGCACAGCCTTGCAGCTAAGGCTTGCAGACGCCTGCACGTTCTCTCCGCTCGCTCTTGTTCAGCTTGCCGTTCTTCCAGCTCGTCGAGAATTGCGAGCTGCCGCAAACGTCGCTGCTGCATTTCCGTCTGACAGGCGGCGAACATAGCCAGGAACCCGCAGCCTCTGTCCACAGCGTCCGGCACGGGCTTGCTGTGAGCCATCACGATGTATGACTTCGCGCCGACGCACGGCGCCACGGCACTCACACGCAAACCACAATAAGAGATGATAGAAGAGAATTTAAAATAACACTTATTCTAGCGAACAATTAAAATAGGAAAATAGTTGGTAAAATGAAACGTGGAGCGCGGCAGGAAGACGGGCTGCAAGTCGCAGAGAGAGCCAAAGCAGACGGGATTGACTTGGCTCTCGGGTCGCCTGCGGAGTCGACTGCACCCAATGTTGAAAGACTTTCTTAAGTTTTGTCTGACTTTCAATAACCTCGGGACAACAAATTTCCCTGCACAGATGTAACCAAACTTCGTTGGAAGAAAACTTCCTACGTTTGTGTTTTAGGTAAGATTTTGTGTACCACTTGCGTTAAATTAGCCGTGCAGATTTCTCTTCTGGAGCAACAACGTGACCGACACAACTGCGCACACCGAGAACAAATTTCCGCGTGTAACACCACCAAACTGCAGTTCACGATAACCAAGGTTAACTCCGCCTAACCACGGTTGCGCTTAACCGCGGTTAAGCCGGCCGTGTAACTAGAGTATAAACCGCACACCCGCGGGTTCTCCGCGGTCGTACAGGGCCTCTAGTGAGGCAATGGACACAATTCAAAACTCGCTCCCGCTACAACGGCGGAACAGCTCTCTTGAGCGTAAAAGGAAAGACAGGGCCCCCATTACAGGACTCTTAAAAACTTGAACAAGTTCTTTTTTTAACTCCCTCAAAACTTATCCAACATGACATTCCTAATTAGTTGGAACTGCCGAGGACTTTTAAGAAATTACAGTGATGTAACAGATCTTTTAAACTCTTTCACCTGTGCGTTATGCCTACAGGAAAAGAACTTAGGTTCTAAACATACAAACATTTAAAAAAATACTAAGTCTTTAGGTGTGACCGAGAGCAAGCGAGTAGGCTCTCTGGAGGTGGTGCGATTATGATCCAGTCTGGTTTTGCAACCCGTGAAATCAAGTTAAAAAGCAAGTTTGAAGCAGTTGCAGTCACTGTTATCGATTTTAAAACTATCACAATATGTTCCATATATCTCGAGCCACACCAAACAGTTACACTTCAAGACATGGAAAGACTTCTAGAACAGCTACAAGAGCCATATCTCTTAACCGGGGATTTTAATGCGTGTTGTGTTGTGTTTTATGGCACATAGACAACTAAGGCCATCATGCGCCAAGCACAAGGTACCGCAGAAGTCTTTTGCTGAATTTTATAGAAATATGAAAAACATCCTCGATGTAGAGGGCCTGAAATGTTAGTGCTATCTAGTGAACACATATGGAAGTTTTTTTTAGAAATAGCTACTACTAAAAGCTTTCAAGAGGGTTGGGTAACCTCAGCAGCTATCCTTGGTGGGCAAGGATCTTGAGGCTCCCAATAAATCAAATAAAAACCTCAGCCTTTTTCTCAGGGCTGAGAATGTGGCTGGGGTGTATTAAAATCTTACCTAATAAATAACATTGAATCATTGCTGAACCGCGCTGTTCGTTTTATTTACTCCGATTATTCACGTAACACCAGCATCGCAGCCTTAAAGAAACGCGCAAGTCTCCAGGATTTATGTCTCCGCCGCAAAATTGCACGACTATCACTTTTTCATAAACTTTATCATCATCCATCACTACATAACGACTTTTTTTCTTTGCCTCCTTCGATTTTTGACCGCCGCGATCATCCCTTTAAAGTTAGGCGTTTCACGTGCAGAACATTTAACTATGCGCATTCATTCTTACCACGCACAATATCTGACTGGAACACTCTGTCATCACATATCGCAACCACCACTGATCCAGATAAATATCTTAATCTTATATCTTCAATAACTACTGCTTAACTCTTCGCATACATGGTTATTTTTTCATGGCTTCCTTTACAGGGTATGTTATTGTAGGGTATGTTATTAAATGATTCATTGCATTAGTGTTCTGTTCGTATAATTTTGATACTGCAGTAATCTTCGTTTTTTGCCGCGCTGTCATTCTTTTGATTCTTTTGCTTACTATGAACGAAAACCACGCAACGGACGATACACAGGGAAGAAGTCTTTTATTTTTGCTTTTGTTGTTTTATATTTGTAGTTTTGTTTTATTCTGTTCATTTGCCTGTGCTCCCCCCCCCCCCCCCCCTATGTAATACCCTCTCGAGGGCCTTTAGGGGTATTCTGTATAAATAATAAAAAAAATTTGAATAGACCAGTGGGAAAAATCTTTAGAGTTTTCCGAGAAATCCCTTTTCTCTTAAAAAGCTAAAAACGCAAGACAATTCCATTATCTCCTAAACGTAGTGTAGGATGGAAAGGAATGTGTTCGTTATAAAATTTATGAAAGTACTTTTTTTTTGTTTTTCGAGTTTCATGCAAAAAAATAAGATATGGTTAACCGTAAGCTCATCTCCGCATTTTTCGCAAAGAGGTCTGTCCTGTTTTGTTAGCAGGAAGTTGTGTGTAAGGTGTGTGTGTGGCCTATTCTAAGACGGCAGAGAATCGCTTCCTTGACGCGTTTCTGGTGCAGACATGATTTCCATTCGCCTAAAACCGGCTTAATCAAACGTAATTTGTTATTGACTTTGTTGTTCCAAGACGACTGCCATTTTTCTCTTAATTTACGCTGTACTGAGTTCATGCAATCCGTAAAAGGTATATCAACTTTTTTTATTTCCTTGCCACGAGCTTGTGCAGCGCAGAAATCTGCTCTCTCATTGCCTTTTATTCCGATGACTCGGGACCCAGCAGAATTTTGTTTTGTCCTCGAGTTTTGGCTGTTGCTATGTTGTGTATGATTTCACCAAGTAGCGGAGTGACTGCATTTCTATGGTGAAAAGCTCTAAGTACACATAAGGAGTCTGTGTGAATTATGCTGTTTGTGAGGTTTTCGTTTACTATTTTTTCTGTGGCTACGCAGACTGCGTAACATTCTGCGGTGAAGATGGATGCACACTGTGCAAGTCGTACTGTGTCTTCCGAATTCCCTCGTACTACTGCGCTTCCTACGTGAACATTAGTTTTCGAACCATCAGTATAAAAATTTGTGAAATCGCCGTATTTTTCTTCAAGTGCAAGAAATTCTTGTATATGTTGTTGTGGAGTCTGTTTTTTGTGGAACTGTGCAAGAGTAAAATCGCAGACTGTAGGAAAATTGTACCACGGAGGTAGCGGATCTCGCCATTGTGCAACACCGGGTAATATGTCCAGTACGTCGAGATTCTGTCACATATCTTCAAATCGCAAGAGTAGAGGCTTGGTGGCTTGTGGTTTGTTGTTGAATAATATTCTGGAAGGGCAACTCGTTACAAGTGGATAGCAGATGTGCTTTGGTAGAGACCTTATTTTAAGGATATACGAACATGTCAGAGTGGTTCTTCTAACTTCAAGAGGAGGTTTATCAGTTTCTACATAAAGGCTATAAAGGTGTCGCACCACATCGTGATGACCTTGGAAGTCTGGCCTTGACATATTACCTTTCAATTAGCCGGTTGAATAGTCATGGGACAGTCGCGTGATGTGCAATAGAAACTGCCATTGTGACGTCAGTCTGGGGGGAATAGAAGCGGAAGCCGTGCACTTGACTTAGACGCCATCTAGGAGTGCGGCGAGGAGTGCACGTATACCGTTCATTCGGTGACCAACGTCTCGCAATCAGCCGTTAACTGCCAGGGTGGCAGGTGAGAGCGGCCTATCCAGTGTGCGGAACGCACTCAGTGCTACAGGCGTTAGGACACGTCTACTTGCCTGATAGACCACAGCTTTCGCTCTCTAACCAGGTTCCCCGCAAGGGCACCTTGAGTCTCAAGGTGATGGTGCTTGGCGCCACCACGGACCCTAGCTCCCGTACCGAAGCTGTCATCCGCACCGTGGCGATAGGTTTTAAGGTGAAGGGTAGAAACCATGAATGGTGGCGGTCGTCGCCATGGTCAAGCTCCGGCCGAAGGGCTCCCCGTCTGTTTACCAGGCGGGGGGCTCCGGGACCTTCCTGTGAATAAGACGGTGAACCACAGGCGACATTTAGGAACCGTCATTATATACATAGCGCATGAGTAATTCTTCCCCTAAAAAACCTGATCGGTCCCTGAAAAGGAACCGCACCGATAAAAGCACTGCCAGAACTCGACCCAACTCTCAACATTTTCCTCGCTTCCTGATTGTCCACTCGCTTGTATACAATGAACCAATTGCTGCCATATCTGTTTTTCTCATTGCTAGGACTCTGGAAAAAATGATAGGCAAAAACTACAACGCAAAAAAACTCACATCCGGTGACCTTCTTGTCGAAGTGTCACAGAAAGACCACTCGGACACTCTACTCAAGCAAAAACAGTTTGCTCACCTCTTGGTAACCATCTCTCCCCACCGCAGCCTGAACACTGTACAAGGTGTTATTTCCGAACGCGACCTAATCCGTGAAACAGACTCAGACCTCCTTGAAGGCTTCCGAGATCAAGGTGTCATTGCCCTTCGTCGCATCACCATAAGGCGTAACGACGAAGAGGTGGTAACACCCCACATCGTGTTAACTTTTGAACGTACCCGTCTACCAGATGCTGTCAAAGCAGAATTCATCCACTGCAAAGTCCGCCCATACATTCCAAACCCGAGAAGATGTTTTAATTGGCAAAAGTACGGACATGGATCAAAAACGTGCCGGGGAAAACTCACATGTGCGGAGTGCGGTGCCCATGAGCACCCAACAGAAAACTGCAGTGCCGCTCAAGTAGAGTGTCCAAATTGCCACGGGCCACACGCCGCGTACTCTCGGACATGTGAGACATTTCAAAACGAGAAAAAAATCATCCAACTAAAAGTAACTGAAAATATCACATTCCCTGAAGCCCGGAAGAAGCTCTCGCTTCTCTCCGGAAGATCCTACGCTGACGCAGCGCGCCGGGGGGCCGGGCGCCGTCTAGTCACGGTGGGCACGCAATACAGCATCGCTGATGCAGGCCCACTTCGGCCCCTCACCAAGCAGCCTCAGGCTGCACTAAACTGATGTTCTAGAGGTCAACTTCTCGCAGACCTCTGGAAAAACACAGACAAGAGAGAGGGAGTCTTTCCCTCTTGAAAAATCCACGTCTGCCTCCACATCTGCTTCCGCATCTCCAGCGGAAGCAATGGAGGTGGCACCGGGATCCTCAGTGCCGGAGGCGATGAGGGAGTCCGCCAAAAAGATGCGGAACTCTCTGGACCGCCTCAAAACAAAAAGACATATTCCAGTGAAGCCGCCTGTAAAGGTGGCGACATCTAAATAACACCCCAATAGCCTTCGCTTTCTCGCTAAGAAATATGGCTGTCGAGAGCATTATTTACTGAAACTGCAGAGGTCTTCTTAAGAACCTGGATGACATATATGAAATACTCGCGCAATATCATCCAAACATACTTTGCCTTCAAGAAACACACTTAAACCCAGCACATGCAAACTTTCTAAAAAAATATGTAGTATACAGGAAGGACAGGCAAGGCAGTGCCCACTCATCAGGTCGCGTCGCTACAGTGGCTCAGAATTCAATTCCTTCCCAATGTCTTCCACTTGCTACTGATTTAGAGGCAGTGGCAATACGAGCCTTAACTTTCGGCAGATTAATAACCATATGCTCTTTATATATCCCACCAGATCATCGCCTGCCAATTGATGAACTCGAAAAACTCATTCACCAGCTACCCGAGCCGTTCGTGTTGGTTGGAGACTTAAACACCTTAAACACATTAAACACCTTAGACTTAAATGCATTAAATCAATGAAACTTTTAAAAATTCTGTCCCACCGGTCCTGGGGTACAGATAGAGACT
The DNA here is from genome assembly GCF_052857255.1 of Amblyomma americanum. NCBI lineage: Eukaryota > Metazoa > Arthropoda > Arachnida > Ixodida > Ixodidae > Amblyomma > Amblyomma americanum. The sequence continues at coordinate 7,996,432 of NC_135497.1, read as the reverse complement.
GTCTGCTGAATCTTCTGAATAGTGTAATTCTGTCACGTATAGACTACGGCTCAGTAGTGTACGAGTCAGCACGAAAAAGCACCTTAAAAATGCTCGACGCTGTGTACCACCTGGGTCTGCGGTTGGCTACTGGTGCTTTCCGTACAAGCCCAATTGCCAGCTTGTACGTTGAGGCGGACCGATGGTCACTTGAACGACGACGGAAATACACAACTATAACGTATGCTACTAAGACATTATCTCATGCTGACCATCCATGCAACGCGCTGTTGCGAAACCCAACCAGTACACTGCTGTTTGCAAACCGACCGTCTGAAACCCCACCTTTACCCATTTGAGTCGCCACACTTGTCCAAGACATGAACATACCAGTGTCCAACATTCTAGTAACTTCTACTAAAGACACAATTGCTCCCTGGCAGGTGAATCCAGTTGACTGCGACACATCTTTTCGTGAGGTTGGTAAGAATGAGCCACCAATTGCCATAAAACAGCATTTCTTATCCCTACAAGCAAAATATCAGTGCACAGAGTTTTACACTGATGCCTCAAAGACATTCTCAGTTTCATGTGCAGTTTACAACAGTCAGTTTTCTGATACAAAAACCATGAATAGGCACACAAGCACATTTACTGCGGAATGTCATGGTATTCTGTTGGCTGTTAGATTCATCCTGGAAAAGAAAATCCCAAGCTCTGTTATATACTCAGATTCTTTAAGTGTGATTATAGCCCTGTCTTCTGGAAAACCCTGTAAAAACCCTGTAATGAATTCCCTCTTGAAATGCTTTAAGTCTGCATGCACATTTAACCTCAAAATTACAGTATGCTGGGTACCAGGTCACTGTGGAATAAACGGAAATGAAGAAGCTGATAGGCTTGCAGCATCAGGTGCCGAACTGAGAACTCCCGTACCAGGACCTCAAGCCATATATTTGGACTGCACTTCGCAAAGAGTGGCAGCAGGATTGGGATGAGGAAACAGACAACAAACTGCACACAATGAAACCACGGATTGGGAGGCATGCCACAGAAAAACAAAATAGATTCAAAGAAGTTGCTCTCTGCAGACTGAGGATAGGACATACATTCACCACACACTCACATCTTCTACAGGATACTCCGGCACTGCAATGTACGAGATGTGGAGCCCACATCTCGGTTGTCCACACATTAATCACATGCCCCAGACTGGATACCCAAAGACGACACCACTTCCCTGAACTGTACACATTTAAAGTACCAATGCACCCTTCATTATGTTTAGGTAATCACCGCATGTTATCATTGGATAGGGTTTTTAAATTTTTAACTGATGTAGGTTTTTTACGAGGGATTTCATACTCAAAGTAATCTCAGCACCTCCTCATTGCTGAGGAGAGTGCTGAGCTTACAAATAACTGCCAGAAGACGCCTCGCCCTCCTTGCTCATTCAAGGACTATGGTTGAGGCTATCTGGCTTCGTCTTTCATATATAACTCCTTTTAAAACAAGTTTTAAGCGCTACATCACTTTAAGCCATTTCACCAGATATTTAAACACCCTCTTCCAACTATAACCATGCACATACTCAGTACTCTTAGGCCCTATACACCTGGTTTTAGCTTTACCATCTGCACACATTTTAGCCCGAGTCGACCATAAACCTTGTGTTTGGCGCTCTTTGGCCCCAGTTGCCCTTGCGCCATTAAAAAACCTAGCATCATCATCATCTAACCAGGTTCAGCAGTAGTTAAACCGCAGATAATTTTTTTAATGCAATTTACTTCAGTTTTTTATTTTTTATAAGCTTTCAGACAAATTTTGCTGGTAAACACCTGGACCATATCTGCACACGCGCAGATATGGTGATGTCCGCGTGTCCGCACATCACATTTCCCAGAATATCATATCTGTCTCTAGCCATGAATTTTTTTAGAGGAGCCCAAGGTAATTTCTTCTAGCTGGGGAGGGGGGTGAATTTGATTTCAGGGGGAGCGCGGGCCAGTAGCATCACTGATCATATGTCCACACCAACAGGCATGATTGAGTCATACCTAATGCCACTGATGCCTAAAAAAGCAGCAGCGATGGCGTAGAGGTAGAGCATCCGCCTCGCGTGCAAGAGGACCGGGGCTCGAATCCTGGTGCCGCGCAGTTCTCCACCGGGTTTCAAAAAAATCCGCGTGTCGATGGAATTGCATAACCAGGCCTGGAGTGCGGCCTGATCTCGGTGACCAGAACCGACAACGCACTCTCTCACCAGTGCAGGACTTGGCCACCCTGGTTGTGGCCAAGTAATACTTGGCCACAACCTTCTATGATCAAACCAATTAACACATGGCCCGCAGTCCCCAGCGGCTGCGGAGCAACTGACCACGGCGGCGGTCAGACCTGTGACGCAGCGGAGGGGGCTAAGAATCTCTGGCTCTGGACAGGCCGCCATTGGAATCTGAACCTGGCAACGTTTAACGCTAGAACCTTATCTAGTGAGGCTAGCCTAGCAGTGCTGTTGGAAGAACTAGCGGGAATTAAATGGGATGTGATAGGGCTTAGCGAAGCTAGGAGGACAGGTGAGGCGTACACAGTACTAAAGGACAGGCACATACTGTGCTATCACTGATTAGAGGATAGACGAGAACTAGGTGTGGGACTCCTCATTAATAAGGATATAGCTGGCAACATAGAGGAGCTCTGTAGTATTAATGAGAGGGTAGCAGCTGTAGTAATTAGGCTGAATAGGTACAAGCTGAAAGTGGTGCAGGCCTACGCACCCACATCCAGCTATGATGACCAGACCGTTGAAAGTTTTCATGAGGACGTAGAATCGGCAATGAATAAAGTAAAATCACAGGCGACTTCAATGCGAAGGTGGGCAAGAAGCAGGCTGACGACCACGCGGTAGGTGACTATGGGATAGACTCTAGAATTAGCAGGGGAGAGTTATTAGTCGAATTCGCGGATAGAAATAATTTACGGATCATGAATACCTTCTTCCGCAAACGAGAAAACCGGAAGTGGACCTGGAAGAGCCCCAATGGTGAAACTAAAAATGAAATCGACCTCATACTATGCGCTAAACCTGGCATCATTCAGGATGTGGCCGTCCTCGAAAAGCTGCGTTGTAGCGACCACAGAATGGTAAGGTCTCGAATTAGCTTAGTCTTGAAGAAGAACGGAAGAAGCTAGTGAAGAGGAAGTCCATTAACGATTTAGCAATAAGGGGGAAAGCACAGGAATTCAGGATATCGCTGCAAAACACATATTCGGCCTTAACTGAGGGAGACGATCTTGTTGTTCATACAATGCACGATAATCTGACAGCCATCATTAGGGAGTGCGCAGTAGAAGTAGGTGGTAGGACAGTTCGACAGGATACCGGAAAGCTATCTCAGGTGACGAAAGATCTGATTAAGAAGCGCCAAAGCATGAGGGCCTCTAACCCTACCTACAGAATAGAACTAACAGAGCTATCACAGTTCATAAATAAGCGCAAGGTAGCCGACATAAGGAAGTTTAATATGGAGAGAATCGAGCATGCTGTAAAGAACGGGGGTAGCCTAAAAGCAGTGAAGAGGAAACTAGACATAGGTAAAAACCAGATGTATGCATTAAGAGACAAGCAGGGCAATGTCATTAGGAATATGGATAAGATAGTTAACGTAGCCGAAGAGTTCTACACAGACTTGTACAGTAGCCAATGTAATCAGAGCGTTAATGAGAAAGACAGCAGCGCACAGCAATGCGTCATCCCGCCACTAACGAAAGAGGAAGTAAAGAAAGCCTTAGAAGGAATGGAAAGGGGAAAAGCAGCTGGGGAGGATCAGGTAACAGCAGATCTGTTGAAGGATGGAGGGGACATCGTGCTAGGAAAACTAGCCACCCTTTATACGCAATGCCTTATGACCTCGACTGTACCAGAAGCTTGGAAGATTGTAAACATCTTAATTCATGAGAAGGGAGACGCCAAGGACTTGAAATATTACAGGCCGATCAGCTTACTATCCGTTGCCTACAAAGTATTTACTAAGGTAATCGCTAATAGAGTGAGGGCAACGTTAGACTTTAATCAGCCAAATGATCAGGCAGGCTTTCGTAAAGTACATTCCACAATAGATCGTATTCACACTATCAATCTGGTGATAGAGAAATGCGCAGAATATAACCAACCTTAGTCATGTTGCTTCTTACTTAAGAAGCCATGATCTCGTTATTAGCAGCTGACAGAGGATGGTTTTCTTGTCCTGCCCAAAGACCTGTTTGGCAAAAAAGCTGCTGATGCCTTGGGATCAGTCTTCGCACTGCGTGACAGGGTTTCTCTGTCCAGGATAAAATCAAAAGCTAAGCAAGTCCGCACTCGCTTAAATCTAGACAAACTTGTTACAAGCATAAATGCAGCTGATAAGATCAGTCTGGACATATTCTTCACCGCGAAGACGCATAAAGTCGACTGCCCATTGAGGGTAATTGTCATTGAGAAGGGCACTTGGCAGAAAGCTTTGGGGCTATTCCTTCAAACTAGACTCAAGGTTCTGACACGAGATGATCCCTTCCTTTTGAAGGATTCGAGTCAAGTTCTTGACTTCTTGAAATCTAACTAGTGCTGTCAAGCCATTCTCGGTTGACATTAATGATCTCTACTTTTCTTTGCCACATGACAAGCTTCTGTTTTGTGTTGAGAGCTGCATTGATGCGTTCGGCTCCGTCGCGTTTCAGAATTCCTCCGGTATGTCGGTGGGGGGCTTCTTGGAATTGTTGACTGTTTATCTTAATTCCACTTATGTTAAGTGGAATTTGCTCCTTTGAGCAGTGCCTCTCACCTCTCATGTTGACCCATGAGATACCTGGGAGCGGGACACTACGCTTCCTTGATTTAAGGCTGTGTCTAGCAGAAAGCCGCTTATGCTGGCGGTATGAGCCGAGAGGGGGCAAGTCCCTACTTCCTTATAGTTCTGCCCGTTCTAAGATTGTTAAGCGCGGCATCGCGAACCTGCGTTTCACTAATGCTTTAAAGAAATCTTGTCTGCACTCTATGGGTGACAGCATTAATGAACAGTCCTCTCGGTTGGCTCGAGCAAGCTATCCTAAGAAACTTCTCATTTCGGTAGGAGAAGGCCTCTTGAAGAAGCCCAAGGGAGGAAAACGCGAAGGTGTTGCTCCAGGCAAACACAACAAGGTTGTGGTGGTACCGTACTTGCACTTGTTTCTCACCGGTTGAAGAGAATAGGTAAGCGGGCTGACGTCCGAGTAGTGTTTTCGGCTCCTGACAAGCTCTCTAAGCTTTGCCACAGAATAAATGGCCTTGCAGTGCGTAAGCCAGTTTGCCCAGTTAAACATCGTTCACCGCTTGTCTCCTGCAAAGTTAGTGTTGTTTACAAAATTCCCTTGAACTGTGCTAAGGCCTACATAGGTCAAACCGGTCGGTGCCTCAATGAGATACTCATGGAGCACTCTAATGATGTCAGCAACACCGCAAAGTGGAACCTGGGGGTGCACTGCTTGAAGGGTCCGTCTCACCCTTGTAAGCCGTTGTTTCACGAATGCACTGTTCTAGATAAAAATGCCCATCAAACCACCCGCGAAATTATGGAGGCAGTGCACATCTTGAAGCTGGAAGAAGATTGTGTCAGCTCTCCCTCCATCGCCCTGTCGAAACGAGAACTAGATTATTTGAGCCAGATGTCATCTGAGTAATTTGTCCATTCTGTTTTTACTTTTTGTGATTTAGAACCTTTTGGCTCGTAATAGTTTTCAGGTTTGTTTGCCGCCATGTTATGAGCAGCCTCTTATTCTCTCTTTTGGCCCGGTTTTTTAATTCCTCCTCGCGCTGTTTAAATCCTTTAATTCCCCTTTTGGCCTTGGTATTCTCTCTGCAAATTACCTATGCTTTGTCTTATCCTTCCTATGTTTCATCCATTCCCATGTACTGAGTTAATGCCCTTTTGGCTTTGTTAGTCTTGTTGTAAATTGCTGGTGCTTTGTCTTATCGTTCCAATGTTTCATCCTCCGCCCTGTATTGCCTTGTTGTTCTGTTCCTAGCAGTTTTCTTTGTGCGCTGGTGCAGAATGTTCTTCTCCTCATTGTTATCTTATCCCGCGTAGCAATTTGAGCAGTGGCGTCACTATGCTTTCCCGCCCACTTTACGTATAAATAGCGCCCCTTTCTGCAATAAAAAACCAGTTGAAACAGCGCTGTAGTGTCTTGTCTTTCATCGTCCTTGTCTCTGTTCGCGCTGTATCGCATAATAAAAAATTTCTCTGACGCTTGTCCTTTGTCTTATGAACCTGTTGATTTCTCAAATGTATGCAATAAGTTTGGAGAGCATTGCTGTGTCTTTCTGGTTGTTTTAAATGTGCATTTCCAGGTTCCTAAGGGTTTGTACCTCTCGAGCTTTCGTTCAACTCCGTAATTTAATTTTGCCCATTAGGCAATCGTTTTTCTTTGTTCTGTGCCTGATTATTAGGAGTTAGATTTGCCAGGCAGCTTACTGGTAGACTGTCCTGGTGTATCCAGTCGCTATGTCAGCTCCATTGTGTAGCGTTGTCCCCATATCACCCTCGTTTCCCCGGGCTGTCCAGATGGCGACGTTTTTGCATAGAGTGCCAACGATGGGTTTAGTATGGCTGCAGGAAGCTTAGCCATGGGTATGAGGGTTACGTTGAAAAGAAACCAACCCTTCCAGTGTGCCTTTGATTCTTAGCTGTAGTGTATCTGACTTGATGCTTACAGAAGTGATTTCTGCCTTTAGGGAATTCCTGATGGTTGTGTGGGTGACATTATCAGTCTTTCGTGAGGTCTATTGCTAGTATCGCTTTAGTGTTGGCATTAGCCAGTGTGCATATTACATCTTCAGAAAGCTTGAGCATTATAGCTTGCATACATAGGTTGGGTTGGAAGCCTGTCATCATGTGCGGTAAGAGATTGTGCTTGTCCATGTGGTCCTGTAAACGAGATAGCGCCACATGCTCCAAAACCTTCCGTAAGCATGAGGTTAGGAATATGGGCGTGAGGTTGGTTAACAAGTTTCTTGCCAGGCTTGGGTATGACTATGAGAAGCACCTGGGTGTGTTTCCAGGTGTCTGGCAGCCATCCATCTTTCCAGCAGTTGTACTCCGTGACCTCCTGAATAGAGTCCTCTGGGTTTCGGAGTATTTTGTTAATAAGCTCATCTGCTCCTGGTGCAGAGGAAGTTGTAGTTTTCTGCATGGATGCTATTACCTATGGTATTGTTTTGTCTTTATCATTTTAGGGTTGGGGTTGCTGCTGTAGTTGCGAAGTTTTTTTTTGCATTTTGCGTAGGTGTCGTTTCTACACTTCCTTGATCATCCCTTCGTCATTGGGCGGGCTTCCATGCACTGTTTGTGTTACTGTTATCTGGGTCTAAAATGCATCATAGATTTGTTCTCATTATTGTTTCTTGAGTATGGCTTTCGATTTGTCTCTCTAGTTTGGCATTTCTAACCGTTAGTTTTTGTTGTTTGTTTCAGCCATCTCTTTTGTAAGCTATTATGTGTTTGACACTTGTGTATTAACGTACTATCAGTGGCTTTGTTTTCTGCTTCTATCCCTACAGTCTTTGTGGTGTGCTCTGCATCCTTCAAGAGTCAGTGCACTCGTTTTGTTTTTCAATCTTCTTGCCATCTGCATTGCCTTGCCTTCTTATGCCAGTTCATCCGTCATGTCTTCCTTCTTGTTGAGTGTGCGGTTAAGTAATGGTCGCTTCCTAGATTTTCATTTATGTTTCTACATTGTGCATGTATGATGTTTTAGCATAGGGTCAAGTCCGGGCATGTGTTGGCTTGCACACTATTTTCTATCCTAGTTGGCACTAGCAGATCCATCACGTGTGTAGCCATCGCCTCGAATGAGTTGCCAGAGGCTCATTCCTAGCTTTATTTAAAATTGTTCTGTAACCCCCTGCCATGCGTTTTGCGTTGATACTATTAGGGGATTCATTTTGCTTATTTTTCTGGCTTCGTTCATGGCTTTCATTATTATAGGACTCCGCTTTTGGGGTTGCTATATATATCTAGAATGAAGAATGGGGCCTTGCTTCTTTTTTTGTGCTATGAGCTCAACTGGGAGGTAGTGTGAACAGTTTCATTGTGTGTGGTGCTGTATTGTCATCATATTTCTGTGGACCAAGACGGCCGTGAGTGGTCTTCGTTCCTTAGCATTTTCATGTTTGATGGTTGTGAACCTTTACTTTTTAGCGTGAAAGCACTCCTTCACGAGCAATCCCAAAAAACCCGAGGGGACTATGAAGCCATATCTCTTATTTCCCTCGAGGGTTACTGGTAACTGCCAATTATTATCATAGTTGCCGTAAGGTGAAAATTTGCTTGGCCCATATTCAAAAGTTGATTATTTGGCATTATGTACATGAACTTGGAGTAAAGTATTAGACAAATGTTATTTCCATATTTTTAGAGACGTCGGTAACCCTTACAGGCTGCCACGTGCTGTGGTTGACCCTTGGTCTAGGATGCCGCACCGGGTTGCTGCCGTATTGGCTTAAGGTGCGAGAAACCTCTGTACATCTCCTTCCTCGCTGAACAGCAGGTGTTCCCACTGTGTCACGCTTGGATTGTCTTTTTTCAGATCCAACTCTGCATGCAGGCAAGTCCATGTTACATGTATGACTGTCGGTTAGCTTGCACCACGGGCATTTGTGAGTGTATTCTGCAGGGCACATCTTTTCGAGTTCATGCAGGTGTGAGCAGGTGCCTGTTTGCAGCCTTCTCTAATCTAGCACCTCTCCTTTGGTTAGTTCTTTGTGCAGGGCTGAGTAGCACTTCCATCAGTCCCTGTAATAATCTAGGATGTCTCACTATGTCGCAATAGCAGGGTATATGCTTAGCCCACCCCTCAAAATTAACTTCGCCCAAATCTAGAATTGAGTCGACCTACTTTCACACGTCTTGATCGGTTTCACTGTGGTATGCCCTAATCATTTTTTATCTTCGTTTCTTGTAGGCTTTTTCCTTTGAGAAGGTTTCAATGTGGAGCTGTAGGTTCTCCCGTTTTCTGCAAAGTTCCTACAGTTCCAGTGCCATATTATCTCCACCATGCCCTGCCCCATAATTGGTTTTATGGAAGAATATGGGCTGTGCTGTGGGATGACATATGGCTAATTAAGCTTAGGTTTAGACATGAAGAATTTAGTGCTAAAAGGTAGGCAATACTAAGCTATCATGGTTTAGCAGACAAACGAGAACTGGGTGTGGGATTCCTGGTCAATAAGAATATCTTTGGCAACATAGCAGTTCTATAGCATTAGCAAGAGGGTGGTAGGTGTCATAAGTAAGCTTAACAAGAGGTACAAATTGAAGGGGGTACAGGCTTACGAACCTACATCCAGCCATGATGACCGGATAGTTGAAAGTTTCTATGTAGGTGTACTAGTAAAAACTCAGTACACCGTGCTGATGGGCGACTTCAATACCAGGGCAGGCAAGAAGTAGGCAGGAGATCAGGCAGGGGGAGTGGTTTGTTAATATGCACAGTACACAGGCCTCTACCATTTCACCTCTGTTGAAATGTGACCGCAGCAGCCAGGGTCTAACCAGCGTCCAGCTGAGCACTGCGGCTCTATGTTGCTGTAGTTGCTTGTTGGTTGGATTTGCTGAGTTTGCAAGGACTTTTGCTTGTCTGCTAATGCGTTACCCTGGTCTCGTTTTTATGTTTGCTTCTATTTCCTCAATTCTGTCACATCTGCTTGCTGCAAGCACTGTGCTACCTTTGCCATTAATGTAGTATGGTGCAGTTGTACATGTGTAAATCTAGTCCATGGAAATAAATGGAAAGTCATCCCCAGAGTCGTGAATTTATGCCTAACGCTTCTTTCTTTTTCTTTTCGCAGACTGCAATTTTGCAAGGTTGCATGCTACAGGAAGGCCCCAGTCAAAAAGACGGCGAGACCACAATTGCAGGTTTATTAAGCACACTCAAGCGCTGTGGTAAGTTTTCACGCTCCAGGCACACAGGTCTACTTTGTCAATATTCAGGCTTTTGTAGGGCAGTCATTTAAAGAGCACACGAAGAGGCTCTCTCCCCAACCTTATAGGTCGACACATAAAACTGCAATAAAAGTGAGAAAAGAAACGTACGAGGTAAAAGCAATTTATTCTGTGGGCCAGTGCCCTCCAGTACCATGAACTCTCATAATGAAGCATTTCACCCGCAGGAATTTTTAGGCTGTTTTCATCATCCACAGTTGGACAGCAGCTTTCACATATTGCAGTTGCAACACGTTGAATGCTGAATATAAAGAAGTTGCTTCCTTGCAGCAGACGAACCACTGGCGATGCCATGCTGCAGGTCTTTGGCGCGCACATGTAAGAGAGAGCCAAACAAACACGCAGAATTAGTTTAGCTGTAAGAGAGGTTCCTTTCTTTGCAAAACCACAGTGCAAAGACGAATGCACTAGTTATGTGTGTGCCCTTTCTATCTCCATGCTTCAAAGCTGGCCTGTACTGCTAACTGAATTTAATGACAGAGTCACTATTTTCACCTGACTCAGCTTAAAGGGACACTGATAACAACTATATTGTTAGCAAAATCCAAAATGTGGGCATTTCAAAGAGTTGTTTGTCCAGTAGCAAAAGACTAATTTATTGCAGAGAGATTTGGATTCTGAGTTCAGAACGATTTTCCCACCACTCTGATTCAAACTCTGGACTCTCTGATGATGTCACCTCCAAAAAGTGACGTGAACCATGACGTAAATCACAACAGCAGCCGAAGTCCTGCTGCTACTAGCCCCGCTGGCATGGTAACATTGCCATTTTTTTATGGCACAGTAACCTGGGAGAAGCGAAAGAACAAATTTAAGATCCCGCATACATTTTGTACTGTCTACGGTACGGAACTATACCCTTCTCTTATATAGCCGCCGCGGTGGCTGAGTGGTTATGGCGCTCGACTGCTGGCCCGAAAGACCTGGGTTAGATCCCGGCCACGGCGGTCGAATTTCGATGGAGGCGAAATTCTAGAGGCCTGTGTACTGTGCCATGTCATTGCACGTCAAAGAACCTCAGGTGGTCGAAATTTCTAGAGCCCTTCATTACGGCGTCTGTCATAGCCTGCGTCGCTTTCGAACGTTAAACCCCCTTAAACGAAACAAAACCTTCTATATGCATGTAACAAAAACCATTTGTGCTGAATTATTTGACCGCTTCAGTCACGAACACCGAGCAACGTAGGTCCAACCAGGCGTTGGTCCAACAACACTCATCCTCTGGCAGGTTGCATCTGTATGTGCGAAGGTTACATTTATTCGTTTTTGTTCCTGTGGAAACTGACTTCGTGGGCACAAATGCTGGCTTCAAGGAAAAAGTATTATGTGCTGGCAGTGTGTTTTCTTGTGCATCTCTAGAAGCACTGAACAGAGTGACAAAAATTTTAAGAAGTGCACTAGCTTGGCAGGGTGTGCCTGCATTACATCTCACGGACATGAGCCCTAAAATGCAGTTCCTTAGTGGCATTCGCATTGGAACATAGGGCGCAACTGGCCGAATTTAATCGAGCACTAGTCGCATTGTGAGGTTTCCAATGCTGAAGAAACTTATGCAAAAATGAAGTTGTTGTTTACCTTGGTAAACATGGCACATACCAATGCGCGGGGATTGGCCAAAGTATGGCAAAGAAAACATGTAGCATTTGCACAGAAAAGCACGAGGTGGAGAGGTAGAATAGTAAAATGACAGAAGCTAGGAAGAAAATAGTAATAATTGATTGTTGAAAAATTGAAATAAATTAAACAGTTTTGAATAGAAACAGGAATAGAAAAAATACACGTTTTTGGAATGCCGAAGAATTTTGTATAAAGTTAGCAAGGTAACATACCAGTTGTAATCGTGAAGGTATTAACAAATCCTACTTAATGTGTAGCTTGTTGGGCCAGTTGGGGCATGGTACCAGGTAGAAAAACCAGCAGAAGAGGACGCGTACACAATATATCGAGTTCACACGGACGACGCTGGAGGCACAACTGAAAATTTTTACTTGATCAAGAAATCCAGCAGAGCAGGGTGCACATGCGCATGAGCAGGGCACGCCCACAAAAGGAAGAAAACAAAAGCAAAATAAAGGTCCGTCATTAAAAATACTGCTCTCTTGCACGTGAACACTACGTCCCATTTATGAACCGGTATTCTTTGGAAGAAAATTTGACTGACGTATCGCTGACACAATCAGTGCCTGACTTTTTTTATTTTAAAAGCTTCCAAGATTCCACGTTTTATCTGCGTTTTGCCTCAGCCGATGGAAGAGATACAAGGAGTCCTAACGTCGCAACGGTGACCTCCAGATACGACTTTCTCTGAAATGTGAAGCGCAGGCAAGAGAGGAGCAAATGTTCTATTGTTTCAACTTCCCCACATCAGTCACAAAGGTTTGTCGTAGCGAACCCGCATCTGCATATGCACTATAGGCCTCTTGCATTGGAGTTTGAGGTATAGTAGCGACGCCTGGTAGTGGCAAAAAAAAGTTGGCTGGGTAGTACCAGGTTGGTTAGTACTGAGCCCTGGCTGTGGCGAAGCACGTTTCTAGCCAGCGGTTTCCGTCGATTCGCACTCTTTTCTGTCCTGCTGATAGCGCGAAAAGGCTCGTCAATTGTCAAAGACCACGCTGCGAGCCGGCAGTAGGCTTGTTTTCGAAAGCGGAAGCTCCGTGTAGCGTGGAACGAAATGCTGGCAGCAGACAGAATCGACGACATCGGTCCGCCCGAGAGACCCGCCTCAGCCTCGAAAAAGCGTCACCGTCGTTACTGCTGCGTCGTGGGCTGCCGTGAGCAAGAAGGTCGAGATCCCAACATCAGATTTTACTGTTTTCCTTCAAGGCCGCACGAAGGAGACCGCCGGGCGTGCTCGATAACTGCAGTTCGACGCACCGGGTGAGCGAAATTTTGCGCAGTGTTGGCTTATTCGCCTGCCTTGAGGTTTGCTTGATTACCTGCGTTGCTGAAATTCGGTCTTCTGCACATGCAGTCCCGACGGCAAACTGTGGGAATCAGTGCCGAACAGCAGAATATGTAGTCGCCACTTCGTTGGCAACGAGAAAAACGGTTCGGCCAGTCACCCCGCGTATGTGCCTACTCGGTCTTCCCCGCGGCCTACGTCCGGCCTATGTCCGGCATGGGTGGTGATTTACGAGTCGAGACCCGGCCACAACAACCGACTGGCGCGAAGTGGTGAAGCGGTCAGGTGTGTGTACGGCCGGGCTGATTCGGTGCGAATTTACTACCCCAATGCGAGCAGCACACGCTGGAGGGTTATATGTGCTCATCGTAGACCTCAAGCCAGCACGTTAAGGCAGCGCAGCACGGCAACACTGCATGATGACAGCACACCGATGTTCGAGATGTCATTAAAAGCTACATCAAGC